>NW_015507239.1:6453-11880 GCF_001515645.1 Sinocyclocheilus grahami
GATCTTCAGAAATCAGTATAATATGCTGATTATTAGAAACATTTCTGATTATTATCAATGATGAAAACAGTCGTGCTGCACAATATTTTTATGGAAACCGTGATGCATTTTATTTTCCAGGATTCACAGATGAACAGAAAGTTCAAAAGAACAGCATTTATTTGAAATGGAAATATTTGTAACAATCTAAAAATCTTTACTGTCACTTTTGATCAATTTAATGATAAATAAAAGTAAAAAATCTTAGTCCAAACTTTTGAATGGCCATGTATCACGGTTTTCACAAACATATTGTGCAGCACGACTGTTTTCAACATTGATGCTAGCATGTGTTGTTTCTAGAGCAGCAGATCAGCATATTATAATGATTTCTGAAGATCATGTGACACTGAAGACTGGAGAAATGATGCTGAAAATACAGCTGCGCATCACAGAAATACATTACAGTTTAACAGAGATTCACACAGAAAACAAATTTTAAAATGTAGTAATATTTCCACAATTTTTACTGTATTTTCTTCAAATAAATGCAGCCTCGGTGAGCAGAAGAGACTTCTTTCAAAAACATTCCAAACATCTGAACGAGAGTGAACAGTGCAAAGTATACACTTATAAACGGTCTACAGAACCCGACTTATTTGAGGTTTCTGTGGCCTAGTGGTTAAAGATCTGTGCTGGTAATCAGAAAGTTGAAGGTCAGTTCATAAAGTATCATTAAGTTGGAAACTTACTTTAACCTGCAATAAACATGCTGCGAATCAAGTTACACGACAAACCTCTGAAGAAACTTTGTCCACATTCACACACACAGTCCTCTGTCTCTTGATCAATACATAATATTGATTTACAATCAGCTACATTCTACAAGTGACTCCTGGCATGCAAGAAACATGATCTAAACACTATAAGCATGCAAAGTCAAAGCGACAAAGTCGTCTGCACTACAAACCAGAATCAACTATGTCTATGACTTTACTGTACTAGTTTATTCGCATTGCATTACGCCACTCGCTCTCAGCGTAAATGAGGACTAACACCAAGCACGACGTAATAAAGCAACAAACAACTGATTTTAATTAGTATAATGAGTTACAAATACGTAAAAGAAAACAATGCAATAGTTTGCGAAGCAATGCTCGGTGACCAAAAGCTGCAGCAAAAGCTACAAGCCGTTCACAACAAGGTCGGTATCTGTTATTATTATAACGTTTTAATAGTTGTTTTGATTCTACGAGAAAACTATAATGTGGAGCGATATCGTTGGAATCACTTTCAGAACTATTTTTTCCAGCTGAACCATAGATGCCCTGTTCGACCGCTCCAGATACGTGCGCGTCCGGCATTTTGGAACGGTCAACTTGATGTCATTTATCATAATAATCAATGAATATTCAAAGATATACATGCGTATAACTTGTATATATGACGCACACAGTCAACTTGCGCTCGAGGGTTCGCAGACCGTTCCAAAAATGGCGGCTGGCTTACGTATCGAGGCCCATAGAAACGTATATATCGGCGTTAATTTCGTTGACGAATAATTTGTGTCAACGACCTTTTTTTACCGTCGAAAACGAGACGATAACGTAATAAAAACTATTTTTGCACGACAAAAACAATGGCGAAAATGTACTGACGTTTTTGTCAACGGATAAAAACGAGACGAAAATGTTAACGTGATATTTAGCCCCTGGAATGCGAGTTGTACCCAGTCAAAAAACATGTGTTTTACAGCCAAATCCCGCACAAAAGCGCCTCTCAAACAGCGCACGATTACTGAATTCAGTTCTCTCGCGCGTCTTAGCGGCGAAATACACACAAAAACACAGCAGACTAATTGAGTTGCTGTTGTCGGTGTCCTTATTGTTAATGAATGTTAATGAATCATCAAAAGAAAGAGAAAATCACTCACTGCTCCTGAATGAATCACTTTAGTACCCCTAATAAGGATTAATCTAATTTTAATTGATATGTCTGCTTAAAAAGAATGAAGGATGTTGTATGCAAGTTGTTGTAAAGAATGCATGTAATATAACCATTGCTATTTAAAGAGAGGACCGTGTTCTTGTTTCTTTATGAGACGTAGTTGTATTTAATTTTGAGATAAAGACATGTTATGTGTCAAAGCAGTTAGCCTAAACATGTGTCTACATTGATTGCATGTTCAGATCATGTTTTCTCCGGGAATACATAATGAGTTCAGACATTGTAGAGATTTGCTTAATAAATGCATTACACTGTAACTAAACCCATTAGATTTTAGTCGACTAAAACAATCCAGATGACTAAAATGTGAGTAAAAAGACTACGGCTAAAACTAAAAAAAACATAATTTGCTGTCAAAAGTAACACTGGTATATATACACTTCTATAATCCAGATGACTAAAATGTGAGTAAAAAGACTACGGCTAAAACTAAAAAAAACATAATTTGCTGTCAAAAGTAACACTGGTATTAATACACTTCTATGTGATGAATGATAAAAACACTGACAGCCAATCAGAATCTGCCTTTAAAGCGCGTGATCACTTAAAGTGGCAGACGACAAAACTGCAGCGAGCTTAATAATAATAATAATAATAATAATAAACAGAGCGTTTCCATCCGACGGTGTGAGCGCTAAATACTATAGTTTTCGTTCTTGACTTGAAATTAGTTAATTTAGAAATCAGTTAATTTACAAGCTTCCTTACAAACGGGTGCATAGTTATTATTATTATCATCATCATTATTATTATTATTTACTCTTACAGTTACGTGACGCGTTTCTGGTCTCAAATTGTAGCTTTTTACTTCTTGCGGTTTATAAATGTGTGAATTTCTGTCATTGTGGTTATTTTCCGGAACGCGCGACTGAACGAATCACTCCCCGAGACGACTCGTTCTGCGCGAGTCGCATTAAAGAGTCGTTCGAATCTCGAAATGAACGAATCGTTCAAGAACGACCCATCTGTCAAGCGTTCGAATATTTAAAAGCGCAAAACGCGGCAAAAATAATAACCGTCGCGTCAAACATAATAATAATCACACAATATACAGGCTACGGTACATCAAAATCTCAAGCTTTCTGCATTTCTCAGACAGTTTTTGGTTAAATATCAGCGTTTGGCAGCGCAGAGATCAGGCTTTATGAATAACCGTCCTCAGAAAACATCTGTAATACTGCTGAATGTAACGGTATGTTATACTGAGCACGCACAGGTTTCGCTGCTACGCCTCTCAAACATAACGTAAACGCCACTGAACCGAACAAACCAACGGATTTATTTAATCCAGAGCGTTCAGCGCATCTGTAGGTAAGCGTGTCAACCAAACGCGTTAATAAACGCTAGAAAACAACACAAACTCGTTAACGTTACCGTAGGTTCCGCTCCTCGGGCTCTGCGTCGCGTTCCTCTCTCGCCGACGCACTGACGTCGCCGTCATCACGCACTGTACGTAACAGCTGAGCGCGCGAGATCAGTGACGCACGCAGTACTGTAGCATATCTACAGGTACATAACGCTGTATAAAAGATGTTTTATACGTTTTCAGTGAAAAAAGAAAAGAAGACCATATCATATTATTTGGTAAATTTCATATACTCAACAAAAGCAAAAGGATTGCATTATTATACAATTAAAAATGCTAAAATTATTATATAAAGGTATGCTAAACCATGTTTTAAGGTCGAATTATTTTTTTCTTGGCTCTCTTAAATGCACAAATCTAGATGATCTGGATTTTATTTGCTAAACATTTCAAGTTAAATGAAACGTAAAAACCCGAAATACTGCCTTAATTCAATTTTTGACATTTTATTTGTATTTAATTTATTTAAAATGTATAAATGAATCTAATTTATTTTTATTTTTTTGGAAACTCCATCGCAACATGTCATTTTTTCTTGGATGTCTTGTTTATCTGTAAAATCTCTGAGTTGTGTCAATGTATATTAATTATTATTATCGCTGGGGGATATTTGTAGCAATAGCCAACAATACATTGTATGTCGTGGTCGGTCTGCAGGGACCGAGGTCTGTTTCACTGAATGCTTATGAGCTTCACACAACCCTCGGCTCGCGTTGGGCCTCTATAGAGAGTGAAATGCGTGTGCCTCTGATGACGGAGCGCGTCTGCGGCGTTGGCTTCGTTCCTCTGTGCTTCTTCATGGAGCTTTTACTCTGCTTTTAACAGATGGAGGCTCCCTGGGTGGAGCTGCTTCAGATTTAAAGGCATTAAAGTAAATCTACTAAAGATCTGCTCAAGTTTTAACATGCTGAACGTGAAGACACCCATGCATTTGCTCACTGCTGTGGCTATTTGTAGTTTAATTTGTATTAATTTAATGTGTAACTTTAAACGCTTTCACTATGCAGTCGAGTATCACCCACATTACGTGCCTTTGAAAACCATAGAAGTAAAATGAGTTTGAAGTTACACAAACGAAGACAAAGAACGCTGCTGAATCAGAAACTAGATTATAATCTGAGCGACTTGCATCAGCTAAACAGAAAGAGAGAGGCATTATAGTTTTACAAATATCCGTCAGACGTTTTACAAATGAGAAAGAAGCTGTTTATCATGGAGGAGCAAAAATATTAGCTGTAACACAATTACTACTGAATGAACCAGAGAAGTCAGAGCAGAAGTGCAAATGTGGAAGAGTTAGAAAATAAAAGATCTGCATTTAGAAAGTCAGATTAAGTGTCTGATACATAGAAAGAGAAATAAATACTGAAAAGACAGCAATGGATGCTCTGCAGTGAATGGGTGCCGTCAGAATGAGAGTCCAAACAGCTGATAAAAACATCACAATAATCCAGAGCACTCCAGTCCATCAGTTAACATCTGGAGAAGACAAAAGCTGAAACACATCCAGCATTAAGAAGTTTTAAACTTAAATACATAGAGTCCATAATCCATAATAACTCTTCCTCCAGTGAAAAAGTGCATCTGCTGTTGTCTCTCGCATCAAAATCCAGCCACATATGTGTTTAGAGCTGTTTAAACGCTGCTTGATCTGTGCAGATTTCTCTCCTGATTCACACCAGAACACTTTTTCACTGGAGGAAGCGTTATTATGGATTATGGATTTAACACACAGCTTTTGTATTATATTTTAGACGGAAGCAACAGTTTTAAGTTAAAAACGTCTTAATGATGGATTTTGGGTGAACTATAGCTTTAAGCTTCAAGCATCTTTCAGTGGCAGAAGTCTTTATTTAAACTCCAGTAAATCTGCCATCACTGACAACAGCTCATCACTCCCCAAAACTACTGAATAATAATGATTTACAAGAACAGAACAGAAAGAACATCTGCTCTAGTGATTTACTCACACACACGCACACTCTCTCTCTCACACACACGCACACACTCACTCTCACTCACACACACACACACTCACTCTCACTCACACACACACACACACACACACACACACA
>NW_015507239.1:13064-17068 GCF_001515645.1 Sinocyclocheilus grahami
CACACTCACACTCACTCTCTCTCACACTCTCACACTCACACACACTCTCACACTCACTCTCTCTCACACTCTCACACTCACACTCACTCTCTCTCACACTCACACACTCTCACACTCACTCACACACACTCTCACTCACACTCACTCTCTCACACTCTCTCACACACTCTCACTCACACACACTCTCACACTCACTCTCTCTCACACTCTCACACTCACACACTCTCACACTCACACACACACACACACTCACTCTCTCTCACACTCTCACACTCACACACACACACTCACACTCACTCTCTCACACACTCTCACACACTCTCACTCACACACACTCTCACACTCACACTCACTCTCTCTCACACTCTCACACTCACACACTCTCACTCACACACACTCTCACACTCACACTCACTCTCTCTCACACTCTCACACTCACACACTCTCACTCACACACACACACACACACACACTCACTCACACTCACACTCCCACACACACACACTCTCACACACTAACACACACACACACACTCACACACACTCACACACTCACACGCACTCACACACTCACACTCACACACACACACGCACTGTAAAACAGTAAGTGTAGGTAAATCAGTGTCTGTAACTCAACTAACAGAAGGCAGCGCTCCAATTACAGAGAAAAGACGAGTTTACACTCGCTGGAAAGCGATTCCTCCCTCGCCTTGAGCTGGAGGACAGTTACAGTTTCTATCTTTCATTTCTCTTTCTGTTTCTTTGGGAAAGAACCACCAAGGTTTCTCTTAAGTCAACATGAAAACCAAAACTGACTGTCCACGTAATACTTTATTCATTCTAGATTGCTTCCTAATCCAGTTGTCTAATAAACTTGGCACTGTATGCTACAAATATTGTTGGCTCCTTGACAAATTATTTTTGTTCCTCATTTGTAAGTTGCTTTGGATAAAAGCATCTGCTAAATGCATAAATGCATACATGTAATTCATGGTCTTATTGTGAACAATTCGTCAAGGTTCATGCAAATTAAGCAATTAAATTAAATACATCTCTGTTGCTGACATCCCTGAAAAGGACTTTTGTGCCAGAGAATGTGGCTCATATTAAATTAAAACAAAGGATGTAATGTAGTTAAAATTTTAAAATATACAGACTCCTTCAGTATAGTTGGAGTTGGTTAGTTAGTAGCTTGTAGTTGAACTACTGTAAATCATAAGCAGCTTAAACTGGAATCGAAGCAGTTTCTCAAACTCTGAATGACACACAAAGTCCAGTGTATGAGTCTGAGCTATCCTAAACCGGTTTTCAGAAGCACAATGACCGCTTATGACCGCACTGCACGCTCTTCATATTGCATGACAAACGGTTTTAGATGTTGCATAAGCAAAAAATAACATACAGTAGTCAGACACTTACTGACTATGTCAAAAATCCTTAATAAAATCCTGCTTCCAGTTAGTTATAAAGGCTCAGGAAGCATCAAAGAGCAGGTCTAACATGAATTTAACAATCAGCATTAAACCCACAAGCCTTGTGCATCTCAGATTGATCATTACACATGATCATTATCTCATGCTATTGGAAAGTTAATGCGGAGGACCTAAATAATCTCACAAAAGCTGTCAAGAACATCTCAAGGTCATTTTCACACAAACCCAAAGAAAGAAACGAGACATTATACATTTGCATAAAGAAAACAAAGCCTATTTTCATTTTAATTCAGACATTATTTTCATGACAATTAAGCAGATTTACTACTAGTGTAAAGCAAAAAAAACAAACAAAAACTCATTATTGTACTGCAAAAAAGTACAGTATCATGATTCATAACTGAAATACAAAATAACAAAAATCAAAAGGAAAACAGACATATTAATGAGAATTTTGAGTTAAATTATTTTCATGACAATGCAATAAAACACTAAAGTTCTAAAACAGGCTTCAATTCCTTTATGCAAAATATAATTTATTTTATATATAATATATTGCTTTATATATATTTTTTTTAATTAATAATTTTTAGTTTTGCTTTTTCATTTTATATATATATATATATATATACACACACACACACTCACACTCACTTGCCTTCATCCAATCTGTCACACACACACACACTCACACAGACACACACACACTAACATTTTGTATACTATAAAGTTCTTCTTAATTTATACAGCTATGCTGTGCATCATTTTATCTGATAACAAATACAATGCAGTGTCTTTGTTGTTGTAAACTAATTGTTAGATTTTCATTCGACTAAAAATTATATCAATTCGTTTCATTAGACGCCATTTTTTATGATACATTTGTATTCAAATTTGTATTAATGCATAAAACACAGAACTCAAGTAAATAAATAAAACACTACATTTAGGGGAAATCATTTTCATGGAGTCCTAGAGTTTAATTGTGAACAAAACATAATCATTGTAATGAACACCCATCAAATGTGAAGGTTTTTCACTGTAAATTATAAGATGACTCTTGTTAGATGTACTGTGTTTTAGTAGAACTCACTTGTTTTTAGCACATTAGTATTTTTACCGTATTTTACTGGTACTGTATTTTAGGTCAAGTTGATAATCGTGTAAATGTAGTAAATGTAATATTGGAAAGTCTGTATGGATTGCAGGCACTGATGTCGAGTGAAACGCCTCCGAAAACTCGAGCACATCGACGGTTTGAGTAGTTCCCGTGGCATCCCGCTGAAACGCTCGGCATGATTCCCACATCTGCAGGTTTATCAGACACAAACACTGCAACAGTGACGACTGCAGATCAGTCTCCTCAAAACAAACAGTATCAGACGCCGTGAAGCAACTCTTTAGCAAAGCTTCTCACATGCATTTCTCCACTAATAACGTCTGCTAGACGCCAAAACTCCTATCGTGCATCGGCAGAAGTGGCGAGAGGAAATGAAACGAAGCGAAGCCACGATCACGTCCTCTTTCTGAAGACTTTTCACTGAGTCTGCAGTCACACAGGAACGACTCAAACACACCACATACAGCAACGACAGCAAAGTATCTTCTCCATTCGGTTGTCCGTAAGCTCAAGGATCACAACAATTCAAACTGTGACCTGAAGCAGAAAAAGCATGGGGAAATCCTCTTTCCTAATACTTGTTTCGCTTCTGTTTCAGTTTTTATAACCATTTCTTATACGTGTCAGTGAGTTATTGTTGTTTAGCATGTGTGTTTGGCTCAGTGTTATGTTTTAGGATTACTGATAAACTAATGTCGCTTGATTTGTATTAGTTATTTATTTTAATGTTAGTTACATTATGTCTGAATTTATTATGTCTGTATAGGTCTTTTATTAAGTTTTTAGTTGTATTTAATTTGAGTTATTTTAATACTTCAACAAACTAAATGGAAATGAAATAATATGTATAAATGTGTATGTACATATACAGTATATACGTGTGTGTGTGTGTGTGTGTGTGTGTGTGTGTGTGTGTGTGTGTGTGTGGTTGTACACACACACATGTAGTTGTTTTTTTGGTGTTTGGCTTAGTGTTGTGTTAGAATCATTATTATACTCTTATACCTTTTGTTCTTTAATATTTTGAATTGTTTTTAGCTTTATTTTTTAGTTTTTCATTTAAATGTTAAGTTTTGAAATCGTGTTGTATGCATTTGTCATTTTTATTTAACTTCTTTATTTTTAACTAACTTTTAGTGTTGGATCTGTTTTTAGTTGTTTTAATACTACAATTGATTGCTTCTGTTGTCCTCAGTTGTAAGTCACTTTGGATAAAAGCTTCTGATAAATGACTAAATAAATAAATAAAATCAGTAAAAAAAAAGCTTAACGACTTGAGCTACAATCTCTTGAAGCACTGGCAATCACGTTTATTACAAAATATGCATATATATATATATATACGGGTCAAAGACGAAAAAGGGTTTAAGCATAAAAAAATAAGTGTAATACTGCTTTAAATTGTTGTTGTTCCCCCCCACCCATTTTTTTTTTAAAAAATTTTTTTTTTTA
>NW_015507239.1:17167-23164 GCF_001515645.1 Sinocyclocheilus grahami
GTAATACTGCTTTAAATTGTTGTTGTTTTTCCAAAAAAAATTAAAAAGTTTTCTGTTTAATTTAATTGAAATTTTGTTTTTGTTTTTCTGAGCAAAAAATAAATATCATACATTTTCCCCTGATTTACAGAAGAGACCCACTGAAACGTCATTCAGTGTAACAATCTCGTCAGGCATATTTACTACAAAAATCAATTTATGACTAATTACTAAAAGACTAATTACTTTCACCCCAAATACTAATTAGTTGTAATTTAAATTTTTTTTTAAAAATGTGCCTCTATCCTAGGTTTGTCAGTAAGAATTTTTTACTCATTTAAAACAATAAAATGTAATATGCTCTCTTATTCTTTTATATATTTTAATATGCACACATCAGAATAAGCATGTTTGAATTTTTACATAAATATCGTGTTACACTGAATGACAACGTAACATTATGTCAACCAAATTTTAACATTTTATTCTCCAAAAACATTTAAAACCTTAAAAGCAGACACTTTACTTACAGTTAATGTGCTTTCTGTGGACATTAAAACCACTTTTGTACATTTCTTTTGATGCGGACAACTTAACGTCTTTGACCCATGCACAAAGTATAGAGTGTTTTGTGTTTTTTGGCACAATTTCCCGGCTGTGGCTCTCTGATTGGTGGATTTTCTGTTCATTATCATAGGTGATGTAGTTTTTCAAAATGAATTGAATGAACTGTTTCAAAACATGTTGCATCAATTAGCAACGACCTCTGAGATCAAAGCAGCTCTTTCTTAAAAGGTTTAGAAGTTATAGCTCAAAATCAGTTTCCCTATGCAGAATTTATTTCCAGAACTGACTTTTGATCGAGGAAGCATCAGCCTGGCCAAAGTTTTGAAGTCATGGGCTTAACATTTTAAACCCATAGCTGTGCTTTTCATGCCAAAGTGAATCTGAAAGAGTTCCTGCAGAATGGTTTGGAAGATTTGGGGGTTTCCTGCGCTAGAAATACACCAAAATAGATTTAATTAGTTCCTTTTGGAAAGTGACTCACCCAGCGGAGGCCATCCAGATGCACATCCATATCCACACATATCCCAGAAAAAATTAGGAAAAACATACAGTCAGCATCTATATTGAATATAGATATTCTTAAATATCAGACACCTACATGTGCTCAGTTGAGTTTAAACTAGCATGCCACACAATACTTTTGGAAAGCTGACATGTCCTGCAATGTGATGTGATATATTGCATCAAAAACAACATTTTAAACGATTCTCTCATGACTTATTACTACGCACACAGCTGTTATGAACTCATATTAAACCAGCACTATGTAACTTTCTCTGTGTTCAAAATCTTCTAAATGTGTATAATGAGCGAGTACATCATGAATTCATCTTCCAAACTGCATTTTTGTCTTATTCAGAATCACTCCGGTACACTTATAATACGTACTTATATTCGGACTATTGTAGCCTGGTCGGAGTGCGGAGTAACACACACCTGCGTGAATCGCCAGAGACATACACTTAGAGAAGTAGATCCGGTTAGAATGTTCCTCCGCGGGATGTGTGCAGTTCTCTTTATTAACCCCTAGAGCGCCACAAGTTACACAGTGCTGCTTTAATAGAGACTAAAGGAAAACTAAAGAAATAATACACTACCAAAATTAATTTATCACACCACGTGACCATTTAAAATGACCTAGTGGAGTCAAAAAGGTTAAGAATGTTGAAAGCATTTAAAGATTTTGATGTCAAATTAATCAGGGATTGCCCACTTGTCAATATCTTTCAGTGCAAATGCATGTGCCGACATCATATTTTTGTGTTTATAAACATTAATCCATTATATTTGACGATTGTAGGAAACTGGAAGTAAATGTTTCCCGTGGTTTTAAGTCCCAGCTATATCTGCAAATGATGTTGATATGATGTTATCACATATGCATGATCAGACACGTCTGTGTATGTAAACGCTGTAAGTCAGTATATAGGACACAAACGCTGGAAAGTGTGGGAAGCAGACGTCACCTGACACAGAGTGGCTCTCAGATGATCCTGTAACAGCGTCAGAGCAGACAGAGGAGCATCTGATCCAGTCTGAGCTCCAAACACAGAGAGAGAGAGCGCTTTACCTGCAGAGCCTCGCTTTCAATCACGCTCAAGCTCACAAGTTTCGGGGCGGAGTCAGGGGCGGGGAAGACCACGCCCCCTGCATGCTATTGGTTCGCTGCCGCCTTAACCACGCCCCGATGGTAATCCCCTCCTCCCCGGCGACATGACTTGTGGCGCTCTAGGGGTTAATAAAGAGAACTGCACGCATCCCGCGGAGGAACATTCTAACCGGATCTACTTCTCTAAGTGTATGTCTCTGGCGATTCACGCAGGTGTGTGTTACTCCGCACTCCGACCAGGCTACAATAGTCCGAATATAAGCACTTATTATAAGTGTACCGGAGTGATTCTGAATAAGACAAAAACGCAGTTTGGAAGATGAATTCATGATGTACTCGCTCATTACACACATTTAGCAAATTTTGAACACAGAAAAAGTTACATAGTGCTGCTTTAATGTTCAAAATTCTTGTTTATAATTTTTATAACATAAATATTATACCATTATATTAAAAATGTAGCTAGATTTTGTTAAATAATAACAACTTAAGGTACGACAATTAAAGGCAGATTTCCCCATAAACCTCGGCATGGATGTTCTGTAATATGTGTGCGTAATACATTAAGATAAGAGACGATCTTAGATAATAAGATCATCTTTTTGTTGTTCATCTGATGCCACGTAGAATATCAGTACAGTGAAGGTCAAAGTGCATGAATTAAAGTCATTAGATCAGGAAAACCGGCTGAGATATTAGAGCCAAAGGAGTTTATGAATGTGATGCATATTTCTAAAACATGCTTTTCAATCATTAAGTATAGTTGTGCTTAAATCATAATCTGCTCTGGGATCACTGTGAGTCTGTGATTAGTGTAATTAACAGCTTCACACAAACTGAAACAAGAAAGTAAATAAATACAATACAAAAAAAATTTTTTGAAATCTAATTTTGAATCAAGTGCACCCCCATATTCATTAACCGTGAGTGCAATTCTCCACTAGATGTCAGTATAAATCCAGTTATAGCACAGAAGATCAACGCAGGACAATATTATCTCAAGAACTTTATTTTGATGTAGCAGCTAAACTATACAACAGCTACAAGCCCAGCATCTGTGTCTAAAACAGTGGCTCTACACACCTGAGACCTAGAGCTAGATCACGTATTGCTGCTCACTAAAATGAGTGAAAGTACAAAAACAGCATGTGCAAAGTTGCATAATGTGAGCTATATGTGTGTGTTTATCACATCTGAAACATGAACATCAGTGCAGTCCTGCACGGACAAGAGACTTTACTCCAGTCTCAGGATCTAGTCGTGATTACAGCAAACGTATAAAACCTTCTAATAGATATACAGTGAAGTGTGAAGTCTATATACACAACAGTAGATCAGAGAGACACTAAACAGCTCGTCAAGAGGCACGACGCTTTTCTACATCAGGAATAATTATTAATGTTAATGATTCGTGTGAATGATCAACTAAAAATGACATACTATATATCACACATGCACTGTAAAACACTGGCATGTATTTAAAAGAAACAACGAATGAATAAAAGAAAAAAAGAAAGAAATGAAAAAATATAAAATGAAAAAAGAAAAAGAAAACAATAAAAAAAATAAAGAAAATAAATGGAAAAAAAACAACTAAAAAGAAATGGAGAATAAAAATATGTCAAATAAAATAAAAAAAGAAAAGAAAAAATTAAATTAAAGAAAAAAGTAAAAAAAACAATAAAGAAAATAAATAAAAGAAAACAATAAAAAATAAAAAATAAAGAAAATAAATGAAAAAAAAACAATTAAAAAGAAATGGAGAATAAAAATATGTAAAACACAAAAAAACAATAAAAATATTAATTAAAGAATTTTTTAAAAATAAATAAAGAACATAAATAAAATAAAACAATAAAAAATAAAAATGAATGAAATAAATGAAAAACAAAAACAATTAAAAAGAAATGGAGAATAAAAATGTAAAATAAAAAAAAAATAAAGAAAAAAGTAAAAAAACAATAAAGAAAATAAATAAAAGGAAACAATAAAAAATAAAAATAAAGGATAAAAACAATTAAAAAGAAATGGAGGATAAAAATATGTTAAAAAAAAAAGTAATTAAAGAAAAAAGTAAAAAAACAATAAAGAAAATAAATAAAAGGAAACAATAAAAAATAAAAATAAAGGATAAAAACAATTAAAAAGAAATGGAGGATAAAAATATGTTAAAAAAAAAAGTAATTAAAGAAAAAAGTTTAAAAAAAGAAAAGAAAAACAATAAAAAAGAAAAAAAGGAGAAAAGACATGAAAGAAAAAATAATTGCATGAAGTGCAAAAAGTAAGAAAACTATAAAAAAAGAAAATGAAGGCGAAAAAACAAAGAATGAATGAAAGAATGAAACAGAAAGAGAATTTTGAAAATCTCAATTTGCTACAGTAATCATAACTATAAAAACATCGCCTGCACCCCGTCGACCGACTCCTTCACATGTAAATAGAGACATTTTCTTCTGCTTCATTACTTTGATTCATACAGCAACAATATCCTGAGTTCAGTAGCTGCTCCTCAGACGTGGCATAAAGAACAGGTCCTTCAGAAACATGCTATCCTCCTCCTGAACTCTGCCTTTACAACAACAACAAAATAATACAGAAATACCATCAAATATCATCTAGGAACATGGAGGCATCATTAGACGCTGTCAGCATTCATGGCTCTGTGCTACTAATGTTCTCAAATATATCAAATCATCAACATCACATACGATATTAAGATCTCGCACATGTTTTATCGTTCATCTGCCTGAACAGAGTTTCTGGACTGCATACAGAAGCTTGTTTAGTGCTTTTGAAAGAAGTCTCTTCTGCTCAAGACTGCATTTATTTGATCAAAAATACAGGAAAAATTGTGAAATATTATTGCAATGTAAAACAGTTGTGTTCTGTGTGAATCTGTGTTAAACTGTAATGTATTTCTGTGATGCGCAGCTGTATTTTCAGCAGCATTCCTCCAGTCTTCAGTGTCACATGATCTTCAGAAATGCTGTTATAAAGATCTCATTGATTTACATTACAAGCATCAGAATTTCATCAGCATCTGCACCAAATTCATATTTTTACTCTCTGAATTACAATTTTTTATGATCGTTAAGACACATTTCTCAATGCTTGGGTCACTTTTTAAAAACTCTTTACACAGCCAGCACAACATCAGTCTCTGTGGGCTAAACTGTGGATCATTTATCATTGCGTTGGCACGAAATGCATTCACTGACGACATTTGTTAAATTACATGAATTCTTTTCTCACTTCGACACAAACACCACCAAAACTTTACGTACTATACAAGCCAATTTGCACATGCACTCTCTGAAAAAAGGTACAAAAGCTGTCACAGGGGCACACCTTTGTACCTAAACAGTTCATATTAGTACCCAAAGTGTACCTATTAGTACCCAAAGCGTACCTATTAGTACCTAAACTGTACCTATTAGTACCTAAAGTGTACCTATTAGTACCCAACGTGTACCTATTAGTACCTAAACTGTACCTATTAGTACCTAACGTGTACCTATTAGTACCCAAAGTGTAACTATTAGTACCTAAAGTGTACCTATTAGTACCTAACGTGTACCTATTAGTACCCAAAGTGTACCTATTAGTACCCAAAGTGTACCTATTAGTACCTAACGTGTACCTATTAGTACCTAAAGTGTACCTATTAGTACCTAAACTGTACCTATTAGTACCCAAAGTGTACCTATTAGTACCTAAAGTGTACCTATTAGTACCTAAACTGTACCTATTAGTACCCAAAGTGTACCTATTAGTACCTAAAGTGTACCTATTAGTACCTAAACTGTACCTATTAGTACCCAAAGTGTACCTATTAGTACCTA
>NW_015507239.1:25885-33675 GCF_001515645.1 Sinocyclocheilus grahami
TACCTATTAGTACCCAAAGTGTACCTATTAGTACCTAACGTGTGCATATTAGTACCTAAAGTGTACCTATTGAAAAGGTACTGCCCCAGTGACAGCTTTTGTACCTTTTATTCTGAGAGTGTGCTTACATACTGTTTTCAAAACTGTTACATTTGAGCTAAAAACCTAGCACAGTACAGAAATGAATAAGACAGAAAATTGCAACATTTTATCAGTAATATCATGTAGAAAAATATTCTGAATGTAGAAAACCAAATACTATCAAATCAGTTGCACGCAGCTGAACATCTTCACAAGTGTTAATCTTGCACTTTCATTATCTGTAAAGTGGAAAAATTAGGAATCATTTTGTACTGGAATGCAAACATGAACTATGTATACTGCAGTGAATTATAAACAGTAGAGAGTATTATTGTTGTTTTTACAAAAGAAAACATTGTGTAATGCTCCCTGTTGTTAGTGTTTTTAGGTCATGGTGTTGTGAGTGATAAAGTGTGTTTGTTTGGTGAAAACCTTTGCTAGTGTTACGAAAGAATGAGTTGATTTGAGACATTAATGAAGTGTTTTGGTGTTTTAGTGCATTTTGAATGTGAAATGAACTGCTGTGTGAAGTTAAAAGATGGTTAGGAGAACTGTGTGAAGAGTTTAGTGTTGAGAAATGTGTGCTAGCGATTGTAAAAAACTGTAAATCGAGGTTCATATTCTCACTATATGAGCCATAAAAGCCTGAAAAATGTGTTTCAAAACATTCAGGCTTTAAAGAGTTTTTAGAGCGCTATGAAATGTTTTATTATTTTTTTTACCAAATTAAATTTTTTTTCCGTTTGAATTTTTCTGGA
This sequence comes from Sinocyclocheilus grahami, assembly GCF_001515645.1. Taxonomy (NCBI): domain Eukaryota; kingdom Metazoa; phylum Chordata; class Actinopteri; order Cypriniformes; family Cyprinidae; genus Sinocyclocheilus; species Sinocyclocheilus grahami. The sequence continues at coordinate 26,725 of NW_015507239.1, forward strand.
CTGCTTTTTAATGGGTAAATAAAATTTTATTAATCAAAAAGTATATCTAATTAATTAGATCGCGATCCTCGTGGAGAACCGCGTTGGCGCAGATGAACAGGAAAATCCCGATGCCCATCACTAACGGGCCGAAGACTTTGAGGTCATCCGAGTATAAATAACTCGCAAACAGGCTTTCGAAGAAGCCAGATGAGGTGTTTGCGCCGTCCAGCTCGTTTGATATCACTAACTCGTTATTGCTTGTGAGGTTCTCCTCTTTTATTCGTCGCATGAATTTCTCGTTGTTTGCTCTGGGCCAGTATCCCAGTACAGCCATGACGATGCCGATCATCAGGATTAAAACCCCCAGCGCCGCCACCAGCCCAGAGACGGAGCACAGCTTCACTTTGCCCTTCACCACCACCACGTCGGTCTTGCGCTTCTTCTTGGCTTTCCTCTTCTTCTTGTTCTCCGCGCGGTTCTTGGTTCGCAGCGAGTCCTGGTGCCGGGAAATCCTCAGCAGCCCGCCGGTCGCGATCATCCTGCCTATTGGGTCTCGGGGCTGTCAATCATCCTGTGGGCGGGACGCAAAGAATACACATCACATACAAACTGTGCTGTTAAATAATTAAAAAATAAAAGTTGCAGTTGAGTGCCCCCTTCTGTTCCCTTGTGATCCTGGAGCACAAAACCAGTCATAAGGGTCATTTTTTTTAATTGAGATTTATAAAACAGATAGTTCCAGTCCTTGATTCTGATTGGCTGAGCCGCGTTCGAAGCTGTTGTAAATGACGCTACAAAGTAACACACACCTTTGTTTACTTCTGTGTGTTGCTCAGCAACCACTTTGTAGCAACCACAACTGTTTCTGAGGAGCTACATTGTTTGGTGGAAGAATACTGTGTTTATTAATATCATTACACTTTATTTGCTCCGTTTTATTTTGTGAAACCTTACTACGTATATGGAGTAACCGTTTTATAAAAGCAGTAAGCCTCGTGAAGCCGTGGTTTACAGTGGATTTATAACAGTTAAGGGGGTTTTAGGCACGACGTGATGTTATAAATTCACTGTAAACCACGGCTTCACGGGGCTTATTGCTGTATTATACAACATCTGAAAGCTGAATAAATAAGCTTTCCACTGATGTATGGTTTTTATCATTTTAATTTTTATACGTTGTTAGGATGGCATCAGAAGTGTGAGCCAGGGTTTCAGCAGTAGCAGGGAAGAGCATGTGGTTGTGGCTGTTATTCCTCGAGTTGAGATGATCCGAACATTTGTTTGTGTTTTTGAGGGGGTTGGAGGCGGGCGTGGGGTGGGGGGGGGGCTATATCAATGATTTACAAAACCAATATATTGGACTATTAAGCAAAAATGATCATTTACTTAAGTTTTGACAATCTTCGCTATCGTTGCTTCAATAAACAAAAAGTGTAAGTTTTAATCTGAGCATAAAATAGGCCACATAAGTGGAAAAATATGGGGGAAAGATGGTTTATTTTAACGTTTTTAATTTGTATGAATTCACTTTTGAATGAATCGTTTGAGTGAATGATTCAGTGACTCGTTCATTGAGACCTTGGCTGCGTTCCACTCCACTTTTAGACACGCACTCGCATACTTCCCTAAGCACTCTATAATATATAAATGATTTTTAAAAAACATTTATAACAGCCCAAGCATACCTATATACACATAGAATGCTGCACCAAACAAATTCATAAGGGGACAAATGTAAACAATAAACCAACTCCATAGCGGCTTCTAAGTGATCAAGGGCTTAGGACGTTCCAGTTCAGCCCATTTCAAGGGTTCCGCCAGTGGTGGGCACTCATGCAACGTACACTCTAAAAAATGCTGGGTTAAATACAACCCAGTGCTGAGTAAAATAGGGACAAACCCAGCAATTGGGCTGTTTTGACCCAGCGGTTGGGTTACTACCCAGAAGGTTGGGTTAAACAAAACAGCCCAATTGCTGGGTTTGTCCCTATTTTACTCAGCACTGGGTTGTATTTAACCCGTGCGTTTCCTAATAAAACACAAAAGGTGTTGACTGAAGCAGCACTGCAGACTGTTCTGTGTGTGACATCAAAGTACAGCGAGAGAGATTAGACAGCATTTAAAATGTTTCTTTTGATGTCAAATAGGTCTTGCTGTTTTGCTTTTTTGTTAAAGCAGTGTTGCTGTTGTAGAGTTGTACAGCTACAGTTGTGTTGCTGGGTTTTAAAGCAGGTTTGATTTTTTTTTCTTCCTTATCACTCTGTATTTACAGAATTTCACTGTCCACTCTGTTCAGATGTGGATGAATGGCTGCACATAGATGTGTGCACACACTGTCAGAACTGTGTGAGATCACTACTGCGGGTGGGTAGGGGTGTTAATTTCCCCCCCATAGGTTTTTAACTTTCTAAAAGCTCTTTATTCCAAAGATACTACAAGCTAGTAGGTGTAATGTATTGTAAGTTGCTTCAGAAGTATTGCAAGTATTACGTACAACAATAAAACAGTGCATTGACATAAAGAAGGAAATTTACTTTTGGTACTTAAGTACGTCTGTCTTTACAACTTTTACTTGTAATGGAGTAATATTTGACCAGCAGTATCTGTACTTTCACTCAAGTAATGGAGTTGAGTACTTTGTCCGCCTCTGCGTACATCCGAGTAAACGAGACGGAGGGAAGTTTGCGAGTGAAGGGCAAAAGACACACTATTTTCCTATTTAATACTGTAAAGCTGCTTTGACACAATCTGTATTGTTAAAAGCATTGTGTAAATAAAGGTGACTTGACATGACACTGTAGCTCAATCATTGTCATTTAGGAATAAGATTGGGTTTGTGTTTTATTAACTTGAGTAACAGAATGTGATTCTAAAGAGCTGATGGCTTTTTGAATAGTTCAGTTTGACGAAGCTGGCTTTAAATCGACTCCGGAAATAAAAATGACAGAGTCCAGACTCTCTTCCAGTGTGTTGGGAATCCTGTAAATGGAAGAGTTTGGCTGAAAACAGTCACCTGTCGTGGCAAATGTCTCAGTTCATGAAAACCAGGCCTGTGCGTTTAAATAAATATTTAAAATACGTTTTACAATTAATAAAACCCCCTTAGAAAACGCTCAAGAGAGAGAGTGTGTATCTGTAATGATCTGGGAAGCTCATGTTTGGAGTGTTTTTAGTTTTTCTGCTCATATTTATTTAGTGTCTCTGCCTTTTTCTCATTTCATATTCGGTGTGTCTATGACCTTCATCAGACGCTGCTGCTGCTGCCAAAGCAATTAATGATGCTGTGTAACGAGCCAAGAGACAAAGAACAGCTGAACTCAAGCTGCGCTGAAAACAAACACATCTCAGCACATGACACATTTCAACAGAAAGGCAATGTAAACATGCTACAGAAAAAAGTCTGGTTAACTGTAAGTTACATGTCTGGAATTTATGTTATATAAAAAACAGACCCATAAAAGGAAAAAGAAGAAGAAAAAAACACACAAATGGAGACTCTTGAGTCGTGAGTTTATTAGCGTACTCTAGTGTTACTTTAGTATCATTGAGATACTATTATAGTATTAATTGTTTGAATTTTCATATTTATGTTTACCATTATTTAAGTATTACATGAGTATTTTTTTGTTGTCTTTTTTCATCAATTTTTGTTTTGTTAAACTTTTTTTTTGTCTATATTAATTTTAATTTCAGTATTAGTTTTGACCATATAATGTGATAAATGAAATTATATTAGACGATTCATGTTTTTAAATACTGTAAAATATCATTTTCAGAAGTAAAAATAACTACATTACCTCATATTTTAAGTTGAGAAACAGTAAAATTGTGTTTATGTTTTATTTAAATAGTTTTGTTTCTTATTATTTAGGATACGAGTTTTATAAATTGAAGGCATTTTACACTATTTTTATATTATATTATATTATAATGCATGTAACCCTGATATATCTGTGAATGTGTGGAACACTGCCATTGATCATGGATAAACATTGATTAGTTTTAATTAATCATATGTGCTTATGTATCATTATCGTATTTGTCATCATATTTGTAAGGTTCAAAGCAGGTTTATTTAACTCCGCTATGTCGGTATAATAAAGTATATCAGATACAGAAATATACAGCTATGAAGTATAATATACAGGCACCAAAATGTCAATCCTGTCAAACCTGAAATGCTTCTCAGGAGATGTTTTAGCAGAGCTGCCAGATTTTTCACAATAAATTTAACAAGATATTTTTATACTGTCGCTGCATCTGAACTGAATCCCAAAACCCAACACACGTACCAACACATACAGCAAAAAAAATCATTTTCTCTGGCCTAAATATATTTAAAACATACGCTGTTATATACCAAAATTGATGTTGCAAACAGTGAAGCTCAATAAAATATAATTTTGAAATTAAAAAATATATAGATTCAACCATTATATACCTAAACATATTTAAAAATGTATTTCAGGAGCAAGAAAATACATTTACAATATTGCAGTATTTAGGCTAAATAAAAATGTGAATTGAATAGCCTACTAGAGATCAAAACTAGATTAATAATGATTTAATAATGTTTGTATGTTTGTTTGTTTTTAAATAGTGTTAAAGAGTATATATATCTTTTTTTTTTTTTGGAACATTGTAAAGTATGTTCCTTGCTGATTTGTCTTCAGATGTGACATGAATATTTTCTTGGAGTGAGATATATGGAGAGTCAAAATATTTATTAATATTCTTCAAATATACATTTTAAAACTATACAAAATATATTTCAGCAAATATATCTTTTGGACACTTTTTGTATATTTTGATATATTTTTAATTATATATCGCGTGTGTGTGTGTGAGTGTGAGTGTGTGTGTGCGCGCGTGTGTGTGTGTGAGTGTGTGTGTGTGTGTGTGTGTGTGTGTGAGTGTGTGTGTGAGAGAGAGAGTGTGTGTGTGTGTGTGTGTGTGTGTGTGTGAGTGTGTGTAAGTGAGAGGGCGTGTGTGAGTGTGTGCGTGTGTGAGAGTGAGTGTGTGTGAAAGTAAGTGTGTGAGTGTGTGTGTGTGTGTGTGTGTGTATGTGAGAGAGAGTGTGTGTGTGTGTGTGGGTGTGTGTGAGTGTGTGTAAGTGAGAGTGTGTGTGTGTGTGTGTGTGTGTGTGTGAGAGTGTGTGTGTGTGTGTGTGTGAATCTCGCAGGTTTCCTCTCAGACTCGGGAAAGTCTAGACTCTGCTCTGGAAATGAGGTCTGGGATCCAGCAGGTCCCTTGCGTCCCTCACATGACATTCTGCAAATGCGTTTGGCGGCGCGATGCTTCACACCTGTTCCTCCTAATTAAGTTCACATATCGAAGCGGGCCAAAAAGTTAGATTTCATTATTCTTCTGTATCTGGGGCGATGTAGGATCAGCTGATGATCTTCTAGCACATTATGAACGCTTCTGTGCACTTTATCTGCTCACACGTGAAAAACTGAACTGCTTCTGAATAACACAGATCATCCTTCACCTTAAGAATCAGTCATGTGACGCAGCATTAATGACAGAACCTTTGATCACATGACTGTAATTGACTGTAACTAAACATGGCCGACTCTCCTTCACCTGAACACACACATGTGTGCTTATATTTCTGTGGATTTGGGTCGGTCTGTGTGGAGAGCAGAAGTTCATTCAGAGCCCTGAAAAACCCAGCTGTAGATCATCTGAATATTAAAATTATGAGTGATTTGAGTTTGAAGAGTCTCTCAAATGCCCCATTGGTTTAAAACTCAATATTATGATGACTCATTTAACCTTCTTTTCACAATTCTTGCTGTGTGTGTTTTTGATTTTGCTGCACTGGAAAATAAATACAAACATTTATTATATATATATATATATATATATATACAGTGGGTACGGAAAGTATTCAGACCCCCTTAAATTTTTCACTCTTTGTTATCTATAGAAAGAAAGATAAGCAAGTAAATAAATAAGTAAATAAATAATTATATATTTAATATCCCTTTATCCTAGACAGCAATGTGGGAGTAAACAAATTCATTTTGCTAAATCATTATTTTAGTATATTAATTGTTTTAATTAATTCGTATTTTTATGTTTTCCATTTAGTTTAGCTTTTTGTTTGTTTGTTTGTTGGGTGTTTTTGTATTTTTTATTATTATTTTTAATGTCTATATAGTTTTTGTTAATTGTTTGAATTAGGTTTTATTTTTAAATTTTAAATTTTTGTTTTAATTTTAGATAAAATGTTAGTTTTTTGTCAATGTTACTATTTATTTAGTTTTTATTAATTGTCTGAATTATTTTTTTAGTTTTAGATTGTATTTTTCCATTTAGATTTTAGTCAAAGTTTTATTAATTTTGTCATTTTTATTAATTTTTATAAAAATTATAGTTTTTATTAATTGTTTGAATTTTGAATTTTTGTTATTTTTCATTAAAATTTTTGAAATTAACCATTTATGTATATTATTATTATATATAAATTCATGTTAACTATTAATTATTGAAAACATGTAACTTTAATATAAAACATTTCTAATGTGAAATAAATGTAGCATCAGTTCAGACAGAGGCGTTCGCTGCGAGTTCAAACTCTGATGCGTGTCTCATGAGGATCAGTTCTTCTGCCCTGCTGTGCGTCTCTCAGCTCTTCAGTGGATCCGGCTCTGATATTCTGCATCCACACTCTGTCGTCTCAGTGTGAATCTGATCAGCTGTCATATCTGACAAACCTCAGCGCAGCATCATCATCATCATCATCTCCTGCATCCAGAGCCGCACTTCCATCAATTAAACAGATTTAAATAGAGTTCAGCCATTCTTAATTATTTACCTGTTCTGCATCTGTGTGAAGACTATATTTAGAGTTTCTAGGACACAAGAATGAGCTGAATAAACACACACACACACTCACACTCACACTCACACTCACACTCACACTCACACTCACACTCACACACACACACACACACACACACA
>NW_015507239.1:34702-43499 GCF_001515645.1 Sinocyclocheilus grahami
ACACACTCAGACACTCACACACACACACACACACACACACACACACACACACACACACACACACACACACACACACACACACACTTACTTACTTAGAGCTCTGATATAATTAAAGGAATCTCACAGGTTTTGTCCAGACACACATCATCTTTCCCAGCAATCAGAAAGCTCATGAATAAACACGTTGTGTTTAGGTCTTTTTTACCCAGATTTTCTTTTTCCTGGAAATACTAATGTTATCACATCGGACTAAAACATAATGACTTTGCTCAAACAGGGAATAACAACTTTCTCCAAAAATGACTGGCCTACAGAAATATTGCATGGGGGCAAGTGATGTGCACATATGCTGAAATTCGAGGGAGTTGCATGCTTTGACCTTTAGACGAGTCTTTCTGCTAATCTAGAAGACTGAAATCAGCATTGCATTCATCCTGAACCAGTCGTAATGTCAGTGTAGCCGTTCAAATCACATTTGAAAAATTCTGAATGTTCAGAATGTCATTTTTAACATTTCATGCAAATATTAAGGGAATGTTACATTGTATAATTTAGCAAACATTATGGGAATGTTACTTTTCAATGTTCTCTGATCGTTCTGAAGCAAGTAACCCCGCTAATGTTCTGGTAAAGGTTCCCTTAAAGTTAAGAACAAAGTAACATTAATAGAACGTTCATTCAAAGTTATCTGGTCTTTAGTAACGTTCTCAAAATGTTAGCACAGTGTTCATCGACATTCGTTTAACTTTTTTCTTTTAGTGCTATCAAATGATTAATCACGATTAATCGCATCCAAAATAAGAGTTTTTGTCTAAATAATATGTGTTTGTGTACTGTGTATATTTATTATGTATATATACACACACATGCATGCATATATTTCAGAAAAATATGTTATGTTAATGTAATAAATGTATTTATATATAATATAAATATATACATGTAAATATTTTCTAAATATATACTGTATGTGTGTATTTAAAAATACATACATAATATACACATTACACATAATCGTGATTAATCATTTGATAGCACTAGTCTTTTAAAAATGTTACAATTCCTTAATGGAATGTTCCCTTAATGTTCGAGTAACATTTTAAAAACATTTTAAATGATCAGAGAACATTGAGAAATAATGTTTTTGTAACTTAATGGGAATGTTAGAAAAACATTCTTAAAATATATTTTTGTTAGCATTTAACTAAACATTCAACTAATTCCAACGAAAACATTCCATGTAAAATACATAAATGTGACCGTGGACCAGCACAAAACCATTTAACCATTAGATGTATGCATCATCTTAAAGCTGAATACATAATCTTTCCATTGATGTATGGTTTGTTAGGATCGGACAATATTTGGTCGAGATACAACTATTTGAAAATCTGGAATCTGAGGGTGCAAAAACATCTAAATATTGAGAAAATCATCTTTAAAGTTGTTCAAATGAAGTTCTTAGCAATGCATATTACTAATCAAACATTAAGTTTTGATATATTTACGGTAGGAAATTTACAAAATATCTTCATGGAACATGATCTTTACTTAATATCCTAATGATTTTTGGCATAAAAGAGAAATGTATAATTGTGACCCATACAATGTATTGTTGGCTATTGCTACAAATATCCCCCAGCGACTCAACACTGCTTTTGTGCTGCAGGGACACATATAATGTTTTTGCGCTAATGTTTTGAAAACACCATTAGGCAAGGCAAATGTATTTATATAGCACATTTCATACACAAAGTGCATTACAATCACATCAATAAAAGCAAGGAATTACAATTGTAAAATATTTAAAAAATTGATTTAAAAGGAATTAAAACAGTTAATAATACATAAAACACAGTGCAATCAGTTCAGATGTCACGCAGTGCTCATTCAGTAAAGTGTTTTGAGTCTGGATTTAGCTTTAGCACCAGAACACTTTGAATGAACGTTTGTTCATAACTTTGAGAGAACCTTGCCACAACGTTTCCTGTTAGCTGGGACATCAATTCACCCTACACATATTTTTGGTGAATGTTGCAATTTTTCTGTCACTAAATATTGAGAATTGAAAAAAAAAAATCTTTTTTTTTTTTTAGGTTTGCTAAATCTGATGCACATCATCATCAATAGTGTGATTTTGGCATTCTGGGAGATTCAGATTGTATATTTTCTCCTGCCAGACTTGTTTTTTTATGAGCAAAGCATAATGTAAGTGTTATATTTAATTGCTGTAACACACAGGTCTCCGGCGCTTCAGCGAATCCCACAGATTCCCCGGAGAGCTGTGAACAAATGAGCAAGACTTGAGGTCAGACGAGAGACTCGACAGACTCTGACTGCGTCCAGAACAGCAGAACTAGAGCAGGAGGAAGAATAAGACGCAGACGGAGCCTCACAGCAGCTGTTCTGGGTCACAGATTCACTTCACGATGCTTTCAGAGGCTGAAGGTCATTAAATGAGCTGGAGAGTCTCCATCTTAAATCACTCATGAGAATTAATGAATTATTCTGTATTTCAAACAGAAAACAAGTTATTTCAAATCAAACACCTATTGTGTTTTGTTAGGAGGAAGCATTACAGTTCTTCTGTGGCTTTATCGGTAATATTTCGCACAATTTTGATTTTGTTGATACAAAAATAGTGAAATATTATTACAATTTAAAACATCTGTTTTCTTTATGAATATCTGTTAAACTGTAATTTATTTCTGTGATCAAAGCTGTATTTTCAGCATCATTCCTCCAGTCTTCAGTGTCACATGATCTTCAGAAATCAGTATAATATGCTGATCTGCTGCTCAAGAAACATTTCTGATTATTATCAATGTTGAAAACAGTCGTGATGCACAATATTTTTGTGGAAACTGTGATCAATTTTATTTCTGAGGATTCACAGATGAATAGAAAGTTCAAAGGAACAGCATTTATTTAAAATGGAAATCTTTTGTAACATTATAAATGTAATGGTAATTGCTTAATAAAAGTATGTTTCTTTAAAAAAGAAATGTAATCTTACTGACCCCAAACTTGACCAGTAGTGTAAAGCACATTTGAGAGTGATTAGAGAGTGTAGGTAAAGTGACTCATTGTGCTTTGTTTTAATGAGTTCTTTTGTCATGATGTATGTGATAAAAGCAATGCATCTGATTGGTGGATCTCTCTCTCAGAACATGGGTAATGTAGTTCTTCACCAGTAATTTGGCTCCTGAACTCTTTAATGAATGTGAAAAATCACACCGATTCAGAAGCACATTAGGTTTTGTATTTAAATGGTTATTACTAAAAATAATTTCTGAATGAGAACTTTCAGATTTTGGTGCTTGACTGCTGTGCTCAACAACAAAATGTACAAATGGAGTCTTTCTAGAAGACTGCATTACTCGCCTTGAGAAAGCGCATTACTTTAACATTAGAACAGCATGAGCAGGATCTGTTTGTGCGCTGATGGTAGAGGAACCGAATGCAAGCCGTAACCTGACAAAGAGAACCACACCTTCGGTGTAACTGTGCTCTCGCATCGAATGAAACCAGCCGTTGCACTGCTGTAGCGTGTAAACGCATGAGTCTGGCTGAAGTCAGTCTCTCTCTCTTGAAGAGTTGCAGCAATGAGAACCACTCCATAGGCCTGCAGTAAATACAAACGAGCAGGAGCAGCTCAATTGTGAAAACAGGTCAGACTCATTGTGAGGGGACAAAGACACACACACACACAACGACATGACATCAGCCCCCCGCAAAACAAAAGCACAGCAGGGGGGAGGAAGAAACAGTCCCAAGCTCCATGTTAGCACAGTGTTCATCGACATTCGTTTAACTTTTTTCTTTTAGTGCTATCAAATGATTAATCACGATTAATCGCATCCAAAATAAGAGTTTTTGTCTAAATAATATGTGTTTGTGTACTGTGTATATTTATTATGTATATATACACACACATGCATGCATATATTTCAGAAAAATATGTTATGTTAATGTAATAAATGTATTTATATATAATATAAATATATACATGTAAATATTTTCTAAATATATACTGTATGTGTGTATTTAAAAATACATACATAATATACACATTACACATAATCGTGATTAATCATTTGATAGCACTAGTCTTTTAAAAATGTTACAATTCCTTAATGGAATGTTCCCTTAATGTTCGAGTAACATTTTAAAAACATTTTAAATGATCAGAGAACATTGAGAAATAATGTTTTTGTAACTTAATGGGAATGTTAGAAAAACATTCTTAAAATATATTTTTGTTAGCATTTAACTAAACATTCAACTAATTCCAACGAAAACATTCCATGTAAAATACATAAATGTGACCGTGGACCAGCACAAAACCATTTAACCATTAGATGTATGCATCATCTTAAAGCTGAATACATAATCTTTCCATTGATGTATGGTTTGTTAGGATCGGACAATATTTGGTCGAGATACAACTATTTGAAAATCTGGAATCTGAGGGTGCAAAAACATCTAAATATTGAGAAAATCATCTTTAAAGTTGTTCAAATGAAGTTCTTAGCAATGCATATTACTAATCAAACATTAAGTTTTGATATATTTACGGTAGGAAATTTACAAAATATCTTCATGGAACATGATCTTTACTTAATATCCTAATGATTTTTGGCATAAAAGAGAAATGTATAATTGTGACCCATACAATGTATTGTTGGCTATTGCTACAAATATCCCCCAGCGACTTAACACTGCTTTTGTGCTGCAGGGACACATATAATGTTTTTGCGCTAATGTTTTGAAAACACCATTAGGCAAGGCAAATGTATTTATATAGCACATTTCATACACAAAGTGCATTACAATCACATCAATAAAAGCAAGGAATTACAATTGTAAAATATTTAAAAAATTGATTTAAAAGGAATTAAAACAGTTAATAATACATAAAACACAGTGCAATCAGTTCAGATGTCACGCAGTGCTCATTCAGTAAAGTGTTTTGAGTCTGGATTTAGCTTTAGCACCAGAACACTTTGAATGAACGTTTGTTCATAACTTTGAGAGAACCTTGCCACAACGTTTCCTGTTAGCTGGGACATCAATTCACCCTACACATATTTTTGGTGAATGTTGCAATTTTTCTGTCACTAAATATTGAGAATTGAAAAAAAAAAATCTTTTTTTTTTTTTAGGTTTGCTAAATCTGATGCACATCATCATCAATAGTGTGATTTTGGCATTCTGGGAGATTCAGATTGTATATTTTCTCCTGCCAGACTTGTTTTTTTATGAGCAAAGCATAATGTAAGTGTTATATTTAATTGCTGTAACACACAGGTCTCCGGCGCTTCAGCGAATCCCACAGATTCCCCGGAGAGCTGTGAACAAATGAGCAAGACTTGAGGTCAGACGAGAGACTCGACAGACTCTGACTGCGTCCAGAACAGCAGAACTAGAGCAGGAGGAAGAATAAGACGCAGACGGAGCCTCACAGCAGCTGTTCTGGGTCACAGATTCACTTCACGATGCTTTCAGAGGCTGAAGGTCATTAAATGAGCTGGAGAGTCTCCATCTTAAATCACTCATGAGAATTAATGAATTATTCTGTATTTCAAACAGAAAACAAGTTATTTCAAATCAAACACCTATTGTGTTTTGTTAGGAGGAAGCATTACAGTTCTTCTGTGGCTTTATCGGTAATATTTCGCACAATTTTGATTTTGTTGATACAAAAATAGTGAAATATTATTACAATTTAAAACATCTGTTTTCTTTATGAATATCTGTTAAACTGTAATTTATTTCTGTGATCAAAGCTGTATTTTCAGCATCATTCCTCCAGTCTTCAGTGTCACATGATCTTCAGAAATCAGTATAATATGCTGATCTGCTGCTCGAGAAACATTTCTGATTATTATCAATGTTGAAAACAGTCGTGATGCACAATATTTTTGTGGAAACTGTGATCAATTTTATTTCTGAGAATTCACAGATGAATAGAAAGTTTTAAAAAACATAATTTATTTGAAATAGAAATATTTTGGAACATTATCCACCTTATTCTTCAACGCGGAAGTAAGCCGTTTTCTGTAACTGTGCAAGATTTCCGGTTCGTTAGTTGCTGTAGGGAAATAACGAGAAGAATAACAAAGTGCAGTAAATGGTCAAACTTTTTGCACTACAAGCCTGGGTGTTCATAATTAAGATAATACATAATATGGTAAGACACACCAATTTGCAATATAAAGCAGCAAAAAGAGCTGTTTTGCACAGCTAAAAATAGCTGATCAATGTTGAACACAGTCGTGCTGCACAATATTTTTGTGGAAACTGTGATCAATTTTATTTCTGAAAATTCACAGATGAACAGAAAGTTTTAAAAAACATCATTTATTTGAAATAGAAATATTTTGGAACATTATCCACCTTATTCTTCAACGCGGAAGTAAGCCGTTTTCTGTAACTGTGCAAGATTTCCGGTTCGTTAGTTGCTGTAGGGAAATAACGAGAAGAATAACAAAGTGCAGTAAATGGTCAAACTTTTTGCACTACAAGCCTGGGTGTTCATAATTAAGATAATACATAATATGGTAAGACACACCAATTTGCAATATAAAGCAGCAAAAAGAGCTGTGTCTCCGTTCAGGGAACAAGGGTTACAGACGTATCCGAGACATTCCCTTTCAGTCGGTCACTCTCGACGTCACATCGGTACATCGGTAATTTGGGATCTCGCTTAGAGAGACCAATTCACTTCGAGTATAAACTAAACGAGCCAATGCACATTGGCATGCAATGATTGCATCCAGCTGCCGCTGATCGCAGCGCGAGTATAACTAGGCAGCAGGTGCAACGCAGATTCAGCTTTTCGCTTAGGAGCCGAGTGATTACATCGTTTTGCTCCTGACTACTCTACTGAGAGAAGAAGTCTGAACGAATTCAGCGCGCTCTTTGGAGTTCTTGGTGTTGGCGGTAAGTCGCTTTAGCGGTGGTGGTTTCCTGTGTCGAGTGGGTTGCACACATAAGGCTGCACTACCCCCTGTTTGTGTTGCAGGCAGCCATCTCCCCTGTGTGCTTCAGCATGCTAAAAGAGCTTTTTCCCTAAAAGAGCATTCACATATGTGACTTTTTAAAGATGACATTGCGTTTGGCAAACTTGACATTACGTCTTTGTAAAGATGACGTTGCGTCTTGCTACAGACAACATATCACCCGTGCCTTTCTGGGTGCGGTCGTTACCTGGCGTCGGGTGATGGTCACGATCGCTGCCTAACTTGTCTGGGCATTAAGCACGCTGAGGTGGCGTTCATGGATGTTCTCATTGCGGGAAGATGACCATCTCGGAGTTGCGGGCCAAGCTCCGCTACCTCAAAGGGGCGAAGCTCCGTTGGCTCTGCCTCGATCGAGTTCTCGTCATGGCGGCAGTCATTGCACTCCGCAACCAGTTGAGCTGCCAAAGGAACGTGTTGGACCCTCTACAAGGAGCGTACCAGCAGTATCCTTCGGCGCTCCTTCCGACGATCGGCTGTCGATCGCTGCATCGGAGGGTGAGCCGGAGCTTTCTGGAGAGGAAGATTCGGCTGCGCTGCTGCCCTCCGGGACGGTAGCAATGCCTGAATCGATCCGGAAATGATGGTGTGACGAGTGGGGTGGGCCCGAGAGCCTCAGCAGAGTGAGGCCGGTGGAGTGAAAGATAATGAGGGACACCTGCGCCACACACCGGTCTTGAGTCCCACGGAGGAGCTCCGGAAGGATAAAAGGAGGAGTGACGACAGTGAAGGACGAGAGAGGACCAGGGGCCTTTTTTATAACCGTTACGTACGCACAAAAACAGCCCTGAAAGAGGCGTACGCCACTGCCTGCGCAAAAGGTGGGATTTATAAAAACAAACTTGATGGGAAAATTTGTGCACCTGCACGCAAACTCTGACCCATATGTTCGAACTCTTTTTCCTTGATTAAGAAAATGAATGAAGTAAAAACAATGATTTTAAGCTCTGTTTTCATGTCGATGTATACATTTACATTAAATATTCCACTCTCATATGGAGATAAGGACTGAAATTACATAGTCATTACGCAGAACTTAAACCAAAATTATATGAATTTAGACAAATTTTTAGTAAATGCGCTTGATCACTTTTCCTCTTTTATTGACAGCGAGGAGTGCTATAGGTGCACAATAATTCATCTTTAAACTGAAATGCTGATCTCATGTTATGAGAAAATATTTTTAACGAGAACAATGATCAATGATGCACACTTACTTCGATATTATCGCGGACACTGCTGAATTCAGTGGTCGAACGGTCCATTATCCAGTTTGAATAGGTCCAATAATATCTTACTGTACAACCGCAGCTGCACAGAGGTGTTGATGTCGTGCAGTGTTGGGGGTAATGCATTACAAGTAACGCGAGTTGCGTAATCAGATTACTTTTTTTAAGTAACTAGTAAAGTAACGTATTAATTTTTCATTTAGAAGGAAATATCTGAGTTACTTTTTCAATAAGTAACTCCAGTTACTTTGTTTCCATGTATTGACTGACAGCTCTGGTGTTGCAATGTTGAGAGAGCGTTGTGTGTGAACATGATCTTACTGTAGTTCTAGACTAAATATGAATATGTGTTTACTCATCTCACCTGCACACAAACAGATTCAGTATTCCTGAAAATGAATAAAAACAGTCAAATGCAAACTCGGAATAGTATACAAACCTGCAATAATTAAATATGTTAAATAAGACAAATATCATTTATGTATTTAATCCCATTTTATTTACCAATGTCTTTGCTACTGACCTTTGATGATCCAATTTAACCAT
>NW_015507239.1:50149-55104 GCF_001515645.1 Sinocyclocheilus grahami
ATTTATTTGAAATAGAAATATTTTGGAACATTATCCACCTTATTCTTCAACGCGGAAGTAAGCCGTTTTCTGTAACTGTGCAAGATTTCCGGTTCGTTAGTTGCTGTAGGGAAATAACGAGAAGAATAACAAAGTGCAGTAAATGGTCAAACTTTTTGCACTACAAGCCTGGGTGTTCATAATTAAGATAATACATAATATGGTAAGACACACCAATTTGCAATATAAAGCAGCAAAAAGAGCTGTTTTGCACAGCTAAAAATAGCTGGATGCAGATGAGACGGGAAGCCAGACACATTCAACTTACAAATGGCTGCGACCGCTCTTACGGGAAAAATAAGGTGGATAAGTGTCACTTTTTAGCAATTTAATGCATACCTGATTAATAAAAGTATTCATTTCTCTAAAAAAAAATCTTACTTTGTCGGTAATGACCAACCAATTGGGATCTCGCTTAGAGAGACCAATCCACTATTAGTGTAAACTAAACGAGCCAATGCACATTGGCATACGATGATTGCATCTCAGCGTGAGTATAATTAGGCTGCAGGTGCAATGCATACTCAGCTTTTCGCTGAGGAGCCGAACCGGTGACCAGGCCGCTCAGCGATGGTACAGCAGCTGTGGCGACGGGACGTCTCCGTTCCCTCCTTCAGGGAACAAGGGTTACAGACGTATCCGAGACATTCCCTTTCAGTCGGTCACTCTCGACGTCACATCGGTAATGACCGACGAATTGGGATCCTACCAAAGCGCCATGGATGCTGCCCCTTCCAGTGTCCTGTGCAAGCCCCCTACGCCCCGATGCAGATGAGATGGGAAGCCAGACACATTCAACTTACAAATGGCTGCGACCGCTCTTACGGGAAAAATAAGGTGGATAAGTGTCACTTTTTAGCAATTTAATGCATACCTGATTAATAAAAGTATTCATTTCTCTAAAAAAAAAATCTTACTTTGTCGGTAATGACCAACCAATTGGGATCTCGCTTAGAGAGACCAATCCACTATTAGTGTAAACTAAACGAGCCAATGCACATTGGCATACGATGATTGCATCCAGCTACCGTTGATCGCAGCGCAAGTATAACTAGGCATCAGGTTCAACAAATACTCAGGTTTTCGCTGAGGAGCTGAGCCGGTGACCCAGCCGCTGCGCCCCCTTTTCGGTGTAGGCCAGGGCTCGCAACAAGAAGGCCAGTCACTGTTGTCGTAGCACTACCTACTCAGTGAGATGGATAACACTGGGAAAACGTACCCGTACCAGGGCCCCCTCATAGAGAACCCAAACCACAATGAGCGAAAACTAAACGAGCCAATGCACATTGGCATACGATGATTGCATCTCAGCGTGAGTATAATTAGGCAGCAGGTGCAATGCATACTCAGCTTTTCGCTGAGGAGCCGAACCGGTGACCAGGCCGCTCAGCGATGGTACAGCAGCTGTGGCGACGGGACGTCTCCGTTCCCTCCTTCAGGGAACAAGGGTTACAGACGTATCCGAGACATTCCCTTTCAGTCGGTCACTCTCGACGTCACATCGGTAATGACCGACGAATTGGGATCCTACCAAAGCGCCATGGATGCTGCCCCTTCCAGTGTCCTGTGCAAGCCCCCTACGCCCCCTTAATGGAGTAGGTGAGGGCTCTCCACAAGAAGACCAGTCACAGTTTTCATAGCACTACCCACTCAGTGAGGTTGGATAACACTGGGAAAATGTACCCGTTCTACTTGGAACAGGAATGTTGCGGAAGCCCCATCCTTCCCGAAGGAGCACTTACACATATGGATAACAGTTTAGGTGCATATGGAAGAATAGAGGTGATTGTAACCCTCTTGGAAATGGCAGGAAGTCTGCCGGGGAAATACGGGCTCTGAGGCTATACCGTGGACTTTACACATATGGGATCCACTTAGTTCTCCACATATGGAACCTAGCCCTCTACCGGTTCTCAAGGATTCATCGAGTGAGGGCCTGGCGCCAGACGTTCCGCCACGTCTGGCTGCCGAGGGGATGGAGGAGCTCAACAGGGTCTACAGTACGGACACTCTGGAGAGGTTTTAGCAAACCGACACTAAACCGGGGCCTCTCAGTGCTTCTACTCATTTGAGGTGAGAACACAGGAGAATGCCGGCTCCACACGAAGTCTATAGAATCTTGCGAATGTGTTGGGGGTTGCCCACCCCTCAGCTCTACAAATATCTGTCGCCACTAGCCAGTGCCCACGAGGATGCAACACTTCTAGTAGAGTGGGCTCGCAACCTGAGCAGACATGGCACACCCTGTGCCTGATAAGCCAGGGTGATGGTATCCACTCTCCAGAGGGCCATCCTCTGCTTGGAGATGGCATTCCCTTTCTGCTGGCCTCTGTAACAGACAAAGAGCTGGTCTGAGGTCCTGAAGCTTTGTGTCTGGTCTACGTACCATCTCAAGGATCGGATCAGACAAAGCAAAGCTAGGGCTGGGTTTGCCTCCTCCGGGGGCAGCGCTTGCAGGGTCACCACCTGAACCCTGAAGGGAGTAGTGGGAACCTTGGGCACATAGCCGGGTTGTGGCCTCAGGATTACCTGGGAGTCAGCCGGCCCAAACTCTAGGCATGATTCATCGACCGAAAATGCATGTAGGTCCCCTACCCTCTTGATGGAGGCCAGTGCAAGCAGGAGCAGAGTTTTCATTGATAGAAACTTCAGCTCAACTGACTGCAAAGGTTCAAATGGGCCCTGCTGTAGTGCTTTGAGCACACGCTGCAGCTGCTTTATGCCCCAGGAGCCTCTGAAACTGTTTCAGTGGGACCGCCGTCCTGCTCTTGAACATATTCAGGCAGTTCAACACCGACTGAGCACATTCTTGCGTGAGGCGTGCCGTCTGTTTGACCGAATCCAACTCCATACCGAGAAAAGAGATCCTCTGCATCGGGGAGAGTTTGCTCTTTTCCCAGTTGACCCAAAGGCCCAACTGGCTGAGGTGTGACAGCACCATGTCCCTGTGTTCACACAACTGATCCTGAGACTGAGCTAGTATGAGCCGTCAAGGGTGGTTCATAATGTGAATGCCCGGCTCTCTCAGGGGAACAAGGGCTGCCTCCGCAACTTTCATGAAGACACAGGGCGACAGGGACAGTCCGAAGGGCAGGACATTGTAATGATATGCTCGTCCTTTGAACGCGAACGGAATGGTCTGTGGCACGGAACGATCGACACATGAAAGTACGCATCCTTCAGGTCGATCGCTGCAAACCAATCTCAGGGATGGATGCACCTGAAGATGCGCTTCTGCGTGAGCATCTAGAAAGGTAGCTTGTGAAGGGCCCGGTTCAAGACGCGCAGGTCCAAGATCGGTCGCAACCCGAGTTTGCTCTTTTCCCAGTTGACCCAAAGGCCCAACTGGCTGAGGTGTGACAGCACCATGTCCCTGTGTTCACACAACTGATCCTGAGACTGTGCTAGTATGAGCCGTCAAGGGTGGTTCATAATGTGAATGCCCTGCTCTCTCAGGGGAACAAGGGCTGCCTCCGCAACTTTCATGAAGACACAGGGCGACAGGGACAGTCCGAAGGGCAGGACATTGTAATGATATGCTCGTCCTTTGAACGCGAACGGAATGGTCTGTGGCACGGAACGATCGACACATGAAAGTACGCATCCTTCAGGTCGATCGCTGCAAACCAATCTCAGGGATGGATGCACCTGAAGATGCGCTTCTGCGTGAGCATCTAGAAAGGTAGCTTGTGAAGGGCCCGGTTCAAGACGCGCAGGTCCAAGATCGGTCGCAACCCACCACCTTTCATGGGTACAATGAAACAAGGGCTGTAAAACCCTGTCTTCATATCGGCTGAAAAACTCATTCTGGAGGGACCGGCTCTATCGCGTCCTTCACCAGTAGGACTGTGATCTCTGCACGCAAGATGACCCTGAACATGGGAGGATGCCGGGCAAATTGAATTGCATAGCCGAGTCTGATGGTCTGAAGGAGCCAATGAGACGGACTGGGCAGCGCTAGCCAGGCTCCCAGACACCGCACTAGTGGCACCAACGACGTACCCGCAGTGGGGCAGCGAAGAAGAATGCAGGGACCCGGCCCGGCCGTCTCGTGGCTGGTCCGAAGCGGCGTCTGAGTGTGTGCAACACTTACCTGCGTTCGGGCAGAGGGTGCGTAGTACATTTGATAGCACTCTCGAACCGCCCACTGCTGCTCACTGGCGAGAGAGGAGGGTGAGTGCGATCCGGGACTGGCCCGTCCACAATTCCCTGTCCCCTATGGGGACCCAGAGATAGAAGAAACTGCTCTTTTGTGAGGTTTTGGGTACCATTGACCATGAAGTCAGTGGTGTAAAAAAATTAAACAAAAGATTCTCCACCCTGCCCTCCTCTGGGGGAGGGAGTGGTGTATATATACGTATATACAGTGGGTACGGAAAGTATTCAGACCCCCTTAAATTTTTCACTCTTTGTTATATTGCAGCAATTTGCTAAAATCATTTAAGTTAATTTTTTTTCCTCAATAATGTACACACAGCACCCCATATTGACAGAAAAACACAGAATTGTTGACATTTTTGCAGATTTATTAAAAAAGAAAAACTGAAATATCACATGGTCCTAAGTATTCAGACCCTTTGCTGTGACACTCATATATTTAACTCAGGTGCTGTCCATTTCTTCTGATCATCCTTGAGATGGTTCCACACCTTCATTTGAGTCCAGCTGTGTGTGATTATACTGATTGGACTTGATTAGCAAAGCCACACACCTGTCTATATAAGACATTACCGCTCACAGTGCATGTCAGAGCAAATGAGAATCACGAGGTCAAAGGAACTGCCTGAAGAGCTCAGAGACAGAATTGTGGCAAAGCACAGATCTGGCCAAGGTTACAAAAAAAAATTCTGCTGCACTTAAGGTTCCCAAGAGCACAGTGGCCTCCATTCCTTAAATGGAAGACGTTTGGGACCACC
>NW_015507239.1:55184-58526 GCF_001515645.1 Sinocyclocheilus grahami
CCTAAAAATTGCTGTCCACCAACGTTTACCATCCAACCTGCCAGAACTGGAGAGGCTCTGCAAGGAGGAATGGCAGAGGATTCCCAAATCCAGGTGTGAAAAACTTGTTGCCTCTTTCCCAAAAAGACTCATGGCTGTATTAGATCAAAAGGGTGCTTCTACTAAATACTGAGCAAAGGGTCTGAATATTTAGGACCATGTGATATTTCAGTTTTTCTTTTTTAATAAATCTGCAAAAATGTCAACAATTCTGTGTTTTTCTGTCAATATGGGGTGCTGTGTGTACATTAATGAGGAAAAAAAAATTAACTTAAATGATTTTAGCAAATGGCTGCAATATAACAAAGAGTGAAAAATTTAAGGGGGTCTGAATACTTTCCGTACCCTCTGTGTATATATATATATATATATATAGAGAGAGAGAGAGAGAGAGAGATTAAATACCCAAATTTGTCCTGGGTTACAGACCATTCAAAACTATAACTTGTGACAGAGATCAAAACACCCAGAGCACCAAACACCACATCATCTTTTGTGAGAAACTGGGTCAAATGACAGATGACAGACTCACTAAGCCTTCAAAAATGCAATTGTTTCTGTAGGTCAATTCAGCAGGTCTGTGTGTTGAAGGGCAAATAGAGATGTGGATCCGTCATGCTCAGAGGAACATGAGCAAATATCGAGCCTGTCATCTCAGATTTGCTTCAGAATGCTCACTGGCTGTTCAGAGGACCACGTCGCCATGGCAACTGCTTCATAATGCATCATGAAACACCTTCGTGCAGGTTTTCATCCGATGCATCTCTTTATTCACGGGGTGATGATGCGATCCATGCAGATGATGAAACGAATCTGAAGTTTGATGTGATGCTTCAGGACACAAATATCTGAGATATTAGCACATGGAATCACATTCATATTCAGCTTGAGCATCATTCAGAACTGAATTCATCATGTGTTTATAACTACAGTTCATTTCCTCAAACTGATTTGGAATACCAAACCAAATGCAGAAATGTAATGCTCTGCAGTGAATAGGTGCCGTCAGAATGAGAGTCCAAACAGCTGATAAAAACATCACAATAATCCATAAGTAATCCAGACCAGAACACTTTTTCACTGGAGGAAGCGTTATTATGGATTATGGACTTGTATTTGAGTTAAAAACGTCTTAATGCTGGATGTGTTTCAGCTTTTGTCTTCTCCAGATGTTCACTGATGGACTGGAGTGCTGTGGATTACTTGTAGATTATTGTGAGGTTTTTATCAGCTGTTTGGACTCGACGGCACCCATTCACTGCAGAGCATCCATTGCTGAGACACTGATGCAATGCTACATTTCTACAAACCTGATGAAGAAACAAACTCATCCTGATCTTGAAAGGCCTGAGGGTGAGTTCCAGATCATTTTCATTTTTGCCTGAACTGTTCCTTTAAGCAGATCCCTGTCTTTCAACTCTATCATTATATCATGATGTAAAACACAAACTGCAGGTACAGATCATCAGGTAACATGTTTTACTCATATTTGTGTTTTTATAGCCAGTGTTTCTGCTGCTTTATTAGTTCTCAGTGTGAATGAATGCAGTGCTGGAGCGTTTTACTGTCATTATCAGCAAAGCTGCACAGATGCTTTGCCATAGAAACAAATTACATCCGAGCGTGAAGAAACAAGCATGCTGCCAACTCATAATCACAGTAATTCCAGCCGCATTAGTGCAGGGAAACACATTCACATGCAGATCTGTCAGCGTGTTTCTCACTGAACACACAATGAAGAACGGCTTCAGAACAATCAGTTTAACTGCAGCATCTGTGAGCAAACATAGGCTCACTTCACACACACACTGCACTCGTCAAGTACACACTTCAGTGGCCAATATTACCCATAATCCCATGCAGCACAGAAGCAGAGCTGTGGTGCATTAAAGTCATGTCAGAAAATCGTATTCACACATGAACATCAACAGAAAGTCACATGTTCCAGTGGATTTTCTTTAAGCCAAGAGTGTAGAATTTAATAGAGACGCTATGACGTGTCACTGCCACTAAATTGTCCCTACACTCTTAAAAATAAAGCTGCTTCACGATGATGCCATAGAAGAACTATCTTTGTCTAAATGCTTCCATAAAGAACCTTTAACCTTTCTGTTTCACAAAAGCTTCTTTGTGGCGAAAGATCTTCAGATTATACTTTCGAGGCAGAGTGTGACCTTGGAGCGCATGTCGTGAATCATCTGATTCAGATCGGAACTTCAGAACAGGTTTGTGAATCTTTTGATTCAGACTTCGGAGGGGCTTTGTGAATGTTTTTTTCTAATTTCTTCTTTTTTTTTAAATTTTATTATCATTAAACAGTAGAAAACATCAAACCATTAAGGCAGTACAGTCATAAGCAGCCTAAACACAAATACAGATCCCTAAGAAAATGAATATATTTATAATTTAATAAATTATATATTTAAATATATAGTATATAATTAAGCTTTTAATTTTCATTTTAATTTTAGCTTCGGTTTTAGTAATTTTGTTGCATGTTTTTGTTATTTTTATTAGTTTTTTATATTTCTATTTAGCTTTAATTTATTTTTATTTTAGTCATTTTAGCACTTTGACTTAAACATATTTCAGAATGTTGCATTTTTAGTCATTTTGCTTTTGGCATTTTTATTGTTATTGTTATTTGTAATATTACTACAGTATTTAGGTTTTATTTATTTTTATTTCAGTATGTTGTAATGCTTTAAGACAACATTTCTAATAAATTTTTAAAAACCTAATATTTATACTTTATTTTTAATTACTTTAAAAAAATGTTTTAACTTTTTAGTTAACAGAAGCATTTTAGTAGTTCTAGTTAATGATAATGACACAAATGATACAAACGGTGTAATATTAAATTTGAGGTTTGTTCTGAATCACTCAAATTTGAGCTCAGTGAGTGTGAAGCTTGACTAGTAGTACTGTGTTGTGTAAATGAGTTTCAGGAAGATTCTGTGTTTGAATATGAGCAGGTTTCACGCTGCTACACTCGTGCTGGGCTCCATGGCAACAGATACAGACGGGCTCTAGCTGGGGCCGCTATGGTTCCTCCCGGCTCATCACGGCTGCCATGGCAACAGACCAATCATATGCAAAGAAGACTGTTGCTACCAAGGCGACGGGAAGCTGTAGCATCATCATCATCAGAGTCTCTGAAAGTCAAATGGATTAAAGAGGAGAATCACTGACACACACACGCAAACACACACACACACACACACACACACACACACACACACACACACACACACACACACACACACACACACACACACACACACACACACACACTCAACCACA
>NW_015507239.1:58755-75804 GCF_001515645.1 Sinocyclocheilus grahami
ACACACACACACACTCACTCACTCACTCACACTCACACGCACACGCACACGCACACACACACACACACACACAGACACACACACACACCCTAACAGACAGATGATGACGACAGAAACTAATAGACTACTGAGCACACAAACGGTACAACAACTTTAACAGTAAAATAAAATGGCTCAAAAATGTCTACAAAGCTGCTATCTCTTCAGCTAAATCTGATTATTACTCAAATCTGATCATGTCTATAGTGAAGGTAATGCTAGAATTATTTTTTCTGTTATGAAAGATATTCTAAAGCTGGCACTGTTCCCTATTCATTTACAGTTGTTTTTCAGCTGCTTACACACACAATCTTTCCTCGTCAGTTTGTGAAAGCTGACACTCAAACAGCAGAAACACACACCAAATCTGCAAAACCAGACACTAACACTCAGCCTTGGACTCGGTTTTCAATTTTCAAAAAACACTTTTTGCAAAACACAACACACAGTTCTCTAAGTAACACACAAAATATATCAGGAATTAATATTATGGCAAATGTTTGCTTTTGAGATGTGTTTGGGATATTTTGAATGCAGTGCAAGAGGTGTGAGGCATTTTGCATTTTGTGTCTAATTCTTAGGTTTGTGTGTAAAGTTTGAAAAAAGAGGCAAAGTTTTGAAAATGTGTGTAAGCAGCTGAAAAAACTGCATTAATAACTCCTGTACTCAAAAAGCCAGGTGATGATCCAAATATTTTTTGATAGTTTCCGTCCAATATCCAACTTGACATTTTTATCTAAAATCCCAGAAAAGGATCATCTTTCAGTGAATAATCTATATGAACAATTTCAATCAGGTTCCTGTCACAGCACTGAGACTGCCCTTGTCAAAATTTCTTGGTAGCGGCTGACTCAGGACTCCAATCTATATTAATTCTTACATTTAGTCATGCTTTTATCCAAAGCGACTTACAAATGAGGACAACAGAAGCAATCAAAATCAACAAAAGAGCAATGATACACAAGTGCTATAACAAGTCTCAGGTAGCTTAACACAGCACACGGAGCAAGGTTTATTTAAAAAATCATATAGTAAATAAAAGAAAACAGATAGAATAGAAAAGGAATAGAGCAAGCTAGTGTTAGAGGCCTTTTTGCTTTTCTTAATTGTATAATAAATAAAAAGAAAACAAATATAATACAAAAAGATTAGAGCTAGTGTTTTTAAAAAAATTTTTTTAAAGAAAACAAGCAGTTAGTAAATAAATAGAGTGCAAGTCTAAAAGGGGGCACTTAAAAAAAAATAAAGAATAGAATTAGAATAGAGAGTGCTAGAGTTAGAGGGTCAAATAAAGATGGAAGAGATGTGTTTTTAGCTGATTCTTGAAGATGGTTAAGGACTCAGCTGCTGGGACTGAGTTGAGCAGGTCATTCCTCCAGGAGGGAACATTTCATTTAAAAGTCAGTGAAAGTGATTTTGTGCCTCTTTGGGATGAACAATAAAGCGCCATTCACTTGCAGAACGCAAGCTTCTAGAGGCACATAACGATTTATAGTTATGAATTTAGGTAAATGGGTGCAGAGCCAGTGGTGGTTTTGTAGGCAAACATTAATGTCTTGAATTTAATGCGAGCAGCTATTGGTAGCCAGTGCAGATTCATAAACAGAGGTGTGACGTGCATTTTTTCCGGCTCACGTTCTGGATTAATTGTAAAGGTTTGATAGAAGTGGCTGGAAGACCTGCCAAGAGAGCATTGCAATAGTCCAGCCTGGACAGAACAAGAGCTTGAACAAGGAGTTGTGTTGCATGTTCTGAAAGAAAGGGCCTGATCTTCTTGATGTTGAATAAAGCAAATCTGCAGGACCGGGCAGTTTTAGCAATGTGGTCTGAGAAAGTCAGCTGATCATCAATCACAACTCCAAGGTTTCTAGCTGTTTTTGAAGGAGTTATGGTTGATGTGCCTAACTGGATGGTGAAATTGTGATGAAACGATGGGTTTGCTGGAACCACAAGCAGTTCTGTCTTAGCCAGGTTGAGTTGAAGGTGATGGTCCTTCATCCAGCAAGAAATGTCTGTTAGACAAGCTGAGATGCGAGCAGCTATCATCGGATCATCAGGATGGAATGAGAGGTAGAGTTGAGTGTCATCAGCATAGCAGTGATATGAAAAGCCATGTTTCTGAATGACAGAAGCTAGTGATGCCATGTAGACCGAGAAGAGAAGTGGTCCAAGAACTGATCAAAATGAAATTTTTATTTATTTATTTGTATTTTTTTTAAATGAAAGATGAAATACTTCTTGATTTTACTTCACTTAAAAGTTACATTGATTTAACCTAACTTCGTCACCATTTCCCATTAAATTCTATTAGATAGACTGCAGTCCATTAGAATTGTAGGTACTTCTCTGGCGTGGTTCACATCTTAACTCTCGGGTTGTACTCAATTTGTTCAATTAGGCCAGTTTAAATTTAAGTAATCACATATTACTAAAGGTGTCCCACAGGGTTCGGTTCTGGGCCCTTTATTATTTATCATTTATCTACCGTTTATTAAAGACGCATCTTACTGCCATGTTTTACATTTACTGCATTCATCAACACAGCATTTCCAGTCTAAAATGATCATTTGCTTTCTATTTTGATGTTAACTGTATTTCATTGCCTCTGATCTCCACAACAACAACAAAGATGAATGCAATCTAATCTAATCTAATCTGTCCGTTCTCCTGCTGTATTCTAGTTTAATCATTTAAGCGGTTTGTTTCTGATTAGAGCCTGACTGATGAAGAGAGAGAGCGAGATGAACTACACTGTGCTTTTCACGCCAGCTTGAGCTCAATCCTCAGAGCAAAGAGAACATCACGGGTCTTCAGTATCAATCAGACTCTAATCAATAACAAAACCAATACTCCAGTCACCCGAGACACATGGGACGGAGTAAAACATCTGAATGTACAGATCACCCGATCACTGCATATTCATATATTTATGATGAAACACTGATCTCAAGAACAGAAACATAAACCTTATTTTCTTTTATTTTTTTAATTATTATTATTGGAGAGCATTTAACAGAAAAATACTATTTCGGTTTTTCTACTTCAAACTTTGACGTTTAATTCAATGTGTTAAACAAGTAATATATAACAATAATTATAATATTTTATTCAATGTATATATATATATATATATATTTATATATATATACTGTATATTATTATTAGATATTATTATTATTCATTTTAGTATTTTTTAGTAGTTTTGCTTTATCTAAGCATCCTTAAAATTTCTGTTTACGTTTTAATAATTTTCTTATGTACGTTTGTCATTTGAATTGTTTTTCATTCTTATTTTTAAACTTATTTTAATTCGGAATGTTGCCATTTTTGTCATTTTCTTGTGCTTTTATCATTATTATTATTATTAAGGTTTCATTTATTTTTATTTTAGCTTTAGTTTAAGCTCAGTTTTATTAATATTTTGAATTAGATTTTTTTTTTTACTTTTAGTTTGCAGTTTAATTTTAGTTTCTTGCAAACACTTCTTGCAAATGTGTGAATTTCGCTGCTTTAGATGCTAAAGTGCAGCGAATGCAGTCACATCCAGATGTGTTTAAGCAAGCTTACTGTCTAAATGATTTCTGGGTCAGAAAGTCAAACTGTGAAAGAAATGAGTGGAAAACAGAAAGTGAACTAGACTCATGAATGTTGAACTGCTGTCCTCTAGTGTGCGTATCATTGTGGTGCAGCTCATCTTTCTGTTGTTGGATGTGCTTGCATTATTTTTACATTGATCAGCATTAACCACTGAACAAACTCCAGTCTTTTCCTCTTTCATTACTAATCTAATCAGTAGGGCTGTCAGCTGATTGTTCTAACAATGCATGATTCTAATTACCTGATGTGCTAATTTATTAATCATGCATATTAATACCCATTGAGGAAAGTCACATTTATTACTACTTTATACAATACAGATTGTTTCAAAGCAGCTTCACAGAAATAAACAGCAAAGTAACAGCGTTAATGTTCATCAGTTATGAAACAAATTCAATTCAGCTACTTTGAAAGAAGTCTCTTCTGCTCATCAAGGCTGCATTTATGTGCTCAAAAATACAGTAAAAATAGTGAAATATTATTAGAATGTAAAACAGCTGTTTTCTTTGTGAATATATGTTAAACTGTAATGTATTTCTGTGATGCGCAGCTGTATTTTCAGCATCATTACTGCAGTCTTCAGCGTCACATGATCTTCAGAAATCAGTATAATATGCTGATCTGCTGCTCGAGAAACATTTCTGATTATTATCAATGTTGAAAACAGTTGTGCTGCACAATATTTCTGTGGATACATGTCTGTCGAGGCACTAAACCCATCATGAGCCTAAAAAAGCGTGAAATCAGTAAAAGTTAATGTGCATTGAAAAAAAGCACATTTGTGCATAAGGAATTTTATGAGTAAATTCACAATATACCTCTTTAAAATGGAGAAAATTGTTTAATTGTAAAACAATTAAACATCTCATTCTTTGAGCTGAATGTCAATGCTTATATTCTTTTTTAACAAAAAAAGCCACATTTTCCAAATATATAACTAAAAACAGAGGAATTGATTACCCTTTTTATTTGTGGGGCATTTTATAAGCGAACACATTTTTCATAAAGTGTAGAGAAATATAAGTGTCAAAAGTGAAACTGTAAAACCTATCTTTCCATTTTAAATGCGTGCGTGCAAATCCAAATATTACATACATCTCCTCAATGCAACATGAGTGGACATAATCAGTGCATTTAACTGAATGGTTACTGATTCTGAAGCATGAAAATTAATTTTTACTGATAATCAAACGTCCTGCAGCGTTTGCTGCTCAACCTGCTGTATTCAGGGAAACCCAAAGACCCTCTTATAGCTGGCTCAGCTGTGTTTAACTGTGAACTAAACTCTCTTCAGGAGCAGGAATGAAGGACCCTGATACAGCCGATAACTCAATAAAAGATCAATTAAACCACTTACATATACTGTACATGCAGCTCCACACACACAGCTGTCACTGCATCACATTACACTGCAGAGGAACTTAAACCTGTCTCAGGAAATTGTGTGCTTATTACTTCCAAAACAAACAAACAAACAAGCTAAATAACTAGTTAAAAAAACATAATAGTAACTGGGTTAAATAACATCATATGGATTTTTTAAAAGTAAACCTGCCTAAGTGAAATGTTTGGTTTTTAATTCCAATGTGTGATTAATTCTAAAACATAATTAATCATTAACAAACTTCATAGATTTTATTCAGTAATTTGTTATCTGCAAGGCTGTTTTTAAAAATCAAAAGATAATTGGATTTATTGCTTTTTAAAACAAGAATTAGTTACAAATAATTAGTACAAAAATTAATAATATATTATGGTCCTACTCATCACTAATGATCTGACAGATGAACCAAAGATGAACTATAAATCAAACATTGGAAGGCTTTGCACGCGCACACACACACACACACACACACACACACACACACACACACAAACCTCTGCATCAGTTGAGTGTGTAGATCAGAGGTGGGTGAGAACCTCAGAGCTTCTGCAAACCTTCAGCCAAAAAAACTCCCCAAACACCTTCAGATGTGAGTTCCAGGAACAGTGAGACACCAGCCGGGGGCAGAAAGAGAGATGCACCTCAGAGACAGTGTGTGTGTGTGTGTGTGTGTGTGTGTGTGTTGCTTGAAGCACAGGCATGAAATCAGTATATGTTCCATCTGTATGAAGCACCTCCAGCTCTGATAGACGGCCAAGAACCAGTGAGGAGAGCGACACACACACACACACACACACACACACACACACACACACACACACACACACACACACACACACACACCCTCTTGCGCTTCCACACACACACACACACACACACACACACACCCTCTCTCAGGTGTGTGTGATCGGGCTTCTCCACTACATGTCTCTGTGAAGTTGTGTTGATGCTGCAGGCGCCCTAAACTCAACTTCGTCAAATCACACGAGGCAGATGGAGATTTAGACTTTCAAAACTTCATCAGATTCATTATACACTTATATCTGTACATGCACCATGCCTTGTGGATGAGTTTTAGTGGTTTAAGCTTTTCTATAGCAGTTTTTGTGAATGTTTACCAATAGAGGGAGACAGAGACTTTCAACTGAGCTGATTTAAAGACGCTGAGATGTTTTATGGGACAAAGATAATGAAGGAAATTATGATCTTTCCAGCTGTGTTCTAGAAGACTGGACTTTGTTTAAAAAGCATGGTAATACTATGGTACTTTGATACTGTTTTATGGGACAAAGATAATGAAGGAGAATATGATCTTTCCAGCTTCTAGAAGACTGGACTTTGTTTAAAAAGCATGGTAATACTATGGTACTTTGATAAATACTATATCATATTCCTACATGCTCTTTCAAGAAACTGTAAATAATATCATTGTACCACAGAATTACCATGGTAAAAATAATGGCAAAATTATGGTACTAAATGATCACCATATTCATATGCTATGATATTTGCATGGTACACCAAGGTACTGTGCAAGAAACATGGTGCCACAGTATTAAAGTGGTAAAAACATGGTAAAACTGTGGTACTTTAATTGACACCTTGGTACTCAATGACAACCATATTTAACATACCATGGTGCTCCGAGAAAATTTAGAAAATATGATGGCACCTCAGTATTACCACAATAATAAGTGTGATGGTACTAAGGTAATTTGATAAATATATGGTACTGAATGATTCCCATATACACTGATATTTACATGGTACTCCGAGAAGCTTAAAAGAATACCAAAAAGCATGGTAGCATTGATAAAAACCATGGTACTGAATAATTGCCCAATGCATAGACCAAGACATTTGCAGTACATTAGTACTTCAGTGTTAAAATGTGACAGTGACCCCAATCAGACCCACAGCTGCAGATTTAGCACCAAAATCACGACTGCGAGATTATCACTCGATACATGCTCAACCAGGGGGGTAAATGTCACCGGCTTTTCAATTAATTTCAATTAATCACCCACGGGACTAACGAGCGCCCGGATCACACTGGGCTCTAACGAGGGCGCTGTGATTAATTAAGGCCTTCTTTTTCCACCCCTGCCTGCAAATGTGAAATGCCACAGAGAATATGATCCATTGTTTCACGAGACAACATGAAGTTGAATGGCTGTAGAGTTTATTATTATTATTGCAGGTATAAACAAGAATAACTACAACAATTAAATACAGCATTGGATGAAAGTATGAATAAAATAAATATATATATATAATTTTATTTTAATTTATTTTAATTAAAAAAATATTTTAAATTTTTAAATAAATTTCAATAAATTAAATACATTTTCTTTTCCTTTTTTACAACAAAGGATATGTAAAAAAAAAGGTAGTAACTCAAATTATCAACATATTATACAGTTTCACAAATGTGACACTTTTTTTGTTGTTAATGTTTTTAAGTGTCGTAACTACGTAGTTCAAGTCTCAAAGAAAATTATGTAATTTGGGTAATGTTGAAGAAAATGTACGTTTATGAATATAATATTTTGCTGATAAAATGCATACATTTCCTATATATTCTATGTTATGTTTACAATGAGAGAAATAAATCACACATAGTGAAATCAATGTCTAAATTGAATTTTGTAGCAAATAATTTTCTTCAACAAGGGGGCATTTGAAAAAAAGATGATCAATTGTTTCAGCACTGAAATTACAGACATTACAATTCAAGTGAGCATTACCAAATTTTGATGTAATCTCATTGGCGGGGTATATATTATGCAACATTTTTAAATGTAGTTCTTTAACTTTGTTGGGGACACAACATTTATAAGCTGAAAGCCATTGAAGAATTCCAAAATGAATGGCTGTAGAGTTTGTTTACATGACAAACCTGCTCTGATGTCACGAACGCACCAAATGCATTTACAACTTTCCATACACATTTTTATTTAAAACTTAAACCAGCTACAGAAAGACACAAGAAATGATTTGTTCCACCATTCAGGTTCAATTCGAATCCAGCACTTTTGACTATAAGCCTATTGATTGAGATTTTTTTCTCTCTCTCAAATGTACACAGGACATGTTCTGGCCTTCACAAACCATTGAACTATTTTTAAAGGTATACACTCTTAAAAAGGATGTGTTAAAACAACACAACCCGTGTTGACCAGACACAGACTAGACACAGTTTCTTAACACAC
Organism: Sinocyclocheilus grahami; assembly: GCF_001515645.1. Classification (NCBI taxonomy): domain Eukaryota; kingdom Metazoa; phylum Chordata; class Actinopteri; order Cypriniformes; family Cyprinidae; genus Sinocyclocheilus; species Sinocyclocheilus grahami. The sequence goes on from NW_015507239.1 coordinate 66,988, forward strand.
CTCTGTGTCTAGTTAAGGACAACACATTTTGTGTTACTTTTTACTCAACCAATGTGTTATTCCTGCTCAAATGTGTTAAAGTTACACATTATGTGACAATTAAGAACACAAAATGACACTTAAATGAACTTTTTGAGAGCGAGGTGTGTGAACAAACCTACACTTCTGCTTTGTCGCTGGCACACGAGAGCACGCTGTTTGCTCAACAATAATGTCGCTTGATCTCTTTTGGAACAAGACATTATTGATCAAATATTGTCTTATAAGTCAGTAAATAAACAACTTCTAAAGACAAGGATTCATTAATAACATTTTACCTGACAGTTTGGCTTGATAAATGGATGCCACAACCCAAGTTATAAACAAAAGTGATCTGGTCTTTAATAAGATTCTCGAATGTGGCTTCTTTTTTTTAATGTTTCAATACTTGTTTCAGAACTTTCAGAGAACATTTAAAAGTAACGTTCCAATAATGTTTGCACAATGATAAAATGGAACGTAAGTAAGAACATTGTTACATTTAAAACTTGGAATGCTGAGGAAACTTTCAGAAAAAACACTTTTATAACTTTATGGGAACATTTTTAGAACCTATTTTTGTTAGCTACCCTTAAAGTACGGCAGACATGCTGTCGAAATGATCTTTTGGCAAATGGTGGTGAAAACGAACCAGTAACGTCTGCAACACAACTGGTTTAAAACAAACTCTGTGAACTGATAGTGATTGATTTCACTGACGCAAGTGACTTTCAAATCAAAGAAACATTTGTCTACTACAGATACTACTACTACTACTCTAACAAATTATACTTCATGAAAAGCACGTTTGTCTAGGATTACTATTCTTTTTATTTCAGAACATTAGGAGGAAGAAAATCACAATGTATTTCATGTCAAAAGGATTTAGCAATAATAACAGACGTACTACTTTAGACTGATAATACACGAATCGGGACGATATTCAACACAGAAGATCCACCATGCAGTGACCATGAAAACTGACCATGAAGGAAATTATTCTAGGAGGGCCTCGTGAACGTCCTTAAAACAATGAAAAAAGCCGTTTTGATAATAACAAGCCACCTGTGAGGCGTTCAGCAGCTTTTATTGATGCGCTCCGGCTGATCAGAGCAGCATTATTCCCTCCTCTGGGAAATATGGAAATCAACAGGCACTGCTGACGAATAGCAAAATTTAATTTGTGTCTGACGGCACTGAGCAGAGATGTTAAACTGTTATTTGCCCAGGAACGGGTAATATGATTCTCCGCTCGTCCCACGGGCCCCAAACAAAAGAAGTGCCGTGTAATTAGGTAGAAGATATTGACACGCTGTTTTTCGCTGCTCGTTCAACATATTGAAATGTGGAAAGTGCCGTAATGAGGTTTAACGCTTGAAAATGTGCAAACCTTGGTTAGGTGTGCTAGACTTCTGGAGAAATCACTCTGTGGGGTTGTGTACGGCTGCGTTTATCACAGCATTTCATCTCGTTCTCAGTGCATCAGGCTCAGTGTTGCGCTTCAGCATCACACATGAACTCAGACGCCTGGCTTGTGCATCAGCGGTGGGTGGTTATAGTTCAGCCTGAGAGCAGTTTGTTAAACAGGAGGCCTGAGGAGCAGCATGAACACACACCGGGCCTCAAACACAGAAACACACGCATGCAGAAATGCCTTCATGCTCATGTTTCACACAGATAATGAAGAGACAGAAGTCACAGGCAAACATTTGCAAAACTAGTAATACTAGCAACTGGTAAATTAAAAAAAAACTTATTGCGACTTATCTCACAATTTAGACTTTTTTTTTGCAATTCGGAAAAAACAAACAAAAACAAAACAATAACCAATCAGAAAGAAACCGGAACTGATTCAGATCACTTTGACCAATCCATGAAAAAGAACCGACTTAAAAGAGTGATTCATTCACGAAGCGAGAATCGTTATTTCTGATTCTAAATAGCCTATACGTCCGCAAATACGAGACACAAGACATTATTGATAAAATAAAGTGCTGCTAAGCGGTTGCCAGGGTACTCGGGTGGTTGCTAAGGTGTTGCTATGCGGTTGCTAAGGAACCGAGGTGGTTGCTAGGGTGTTTGTATGTGGTTGCTAGGGTACCTGGTGTGGTTGCTATGGTGTTGCTATGTGGTTGCTAGGGTATTCTGGGTGGTTGCTATGGTGTTGCTAGGGTACCTGGGGTGGTTGCTAAGGTGTTGCTATGCGGTTGCCAGGGTACCCGGGTGGTTGCTAAGGTGTTGCTATGTGGTTGCTAAGGAACCAAGGTGGTTGCTAGGGTATTCTGGGTGGTTGCTAAGGTGTTGCTATGTGGTTGCTAGGGTATTCTGGGGGGTTGCTATGGTGTTGCTATGCTGTTGCTAGGGTACCTGGGGTGGTTGCTAAGGTGTTGCTAAGCGGTTGCCAGGGTATTCTGGGTGGTTGCTAGGGTGTTGCTATGCTGTTGCTAAGGTATTCTGGGTGGTTGCTAAGGTGTTGCTATGTGGTTGCTAGGGTATTCTGGCTGGTTGCTATGGTGTTGCTATGCTGTTGCTAGGGTACCTGGGGTGGTTGCTAGGGTGTTTGTATGTGGTTGCTAGGGTACCCGGTGTGGTTGCTATGGTGTTGCTATGCGGTTTCTAGGGTATTCTGGGTGGTTGCTAGGGTGTTGCTATGCGGTTGCTAAGGTATTCTGGGTGGTTGCTAAGGTGTTGCTATGTGGTTGCTAGGGTATTCTGGGTGGTTGCTAAGGTGTTGCTATGCGGTTGCTAAGAAATCGAGGTGGTTGCTAGGGTGTTTGTATGCGGTTGCTAGGGTACAAGGGGTGGTTGCTAAGGTGTTGCTATGTGGTTGCGAAGGTACCTGGGGTGGTTGCTAGGGTGTTGCTACGCGGTTGCCAGGGTACCCGGGGTGGTTGCTGTGGTGTTGCTATGTGGTTGCTAGAATATTCTGAGTGGTTGCTAAGGTATTACTATGTCGTTGCTAGGGTATTCTGGGTAGTTGCTAGGGTATTGCTATGCTGTTGGCTTGATAAATTGATGCCACAACCCAAGGTCTTTAATATTGTTCTCAAAACCCATTCATGGAAATGGGGGCTGGTGGGTTGTTTTAGTTGGACGTTCATTTAATGTTTTTTTTTTTTTTTTTTAATGTTTCAAGAAAATGCTTGTTTCAGAATTACCTCACCTGTTTCACACAGATAATGAAGAGACAGAAGTCACAGGCAAGCATTTGCAACACTAGTAATACTAGCAACTGGTAAATAAAAAAAAGCTTATTGTGACTTATCTCACAATTTAAACTTTTTTTTTTACACTTCTGAAAAAAAATGTCAGAATTGCTAAATATAAACTCTGAATTCTAAAAAAAAAGACATAATTGCGAGATATAACATTTTCTTGCAATAATGAGATTATATATTTGTCCACCTCCTTCGTTTGCTGCCTCGCTCGGACGGACTGATGTTCTTGTTTTGAAACTCCTGCCTGAAGGAAAGTTAAGACGGTGATCAATTCTGCTAGAGCGTCACAATATTGCTTGTGTCTGAAATGTGTCAGTTTATGTTGTCCTCTTTTTGGTTCAGTAATAAAGAAGCTTATTATATCCACTTACCTTTCTCTTCCCGTCCGTTCCTGTTGTGAATATATTTATATATAATCCTGGGGTGGAAACAAACTTCCATACTATATTTTACCTGATCTCAGATCAGTTTATACGTCTGTAGACATGTTTAATGACACACTTGAATAATTAATTGAACCAAAGGTTGGAGTTAATAATCTCTTATTGGCCTGATTAACCAAGCTCTCTATAAAACAAACAAACAAAACAAATTAATAAAATAACACGTATTACACAGACACTTCATAGATTTGTTCAGTGCATTTAATAGGTGCACTTTCAAAACATTTGCCATTGGTTTATGGAAGGTGTTTTTATGCATGTGTTTGCCCTGAGCTTTCGTTGCATCGCACAACAGCATGTGGCGTTTTGAGCGAAAGTGAATCATTTTGCAATGCAGTCGGCTAAATTGAGTCAAAGTTTAGAAAAACTTCCCATCACTATTAAAGCGATGTTGGTGTCACCTCCTGGTTAAAGATTTGAGCTGCTGACCAAAAGGTTCTAGGATCAAGCTCCTCATGAGGCCCTGGAAACACGTCTTCGGATGACGCTTCCACCAGTGCCAAATAAAATCACTTTTTCCCGTCAAATGCAGAAATCAATCACATTACAGAGGTTACATGGTGCGAATGCAGTTTCATACAAGCATCTGCTAAATACTTGTGACATACTGTGTTTAATGTGAAACAGCTGTGTAAATGATATGCATTACACACACTAAAAACAAACCTTCTGGCAACTCCTTATTTCAACTAACAAACTACACTAGTGTAACACGCATATTTAGGTTGATTGCTCCAAAAAAAAAAAAAAAGTTGTTCCAACTAGTTTCAACACAATCAAGTGGCCCTGCAAATAATCTAATTTAGTTTAAATTAACAGCTATAGCACATGCACATGTAACTTGACTTAACAGCATTAAACACTAATGGGCTCTTCAGTTGAGTAAAACACATAAATAACACTTAATTTGAACATTTATTCTCTTTTCAGAGTCCTATGATAAGCATGGTGGGAGCTAGAAATCCACTGCCTAATTTTTCAAAGTTGTTCAGACAATTTCATGAAGTTAAAGCAATAAATACATTGAAATAATTCAAAAATGTCAGTTTAAAATACACAATATTAAGTTGATGTAATGATAAACTTTGTCAACAGACCTCATTAAAATAATGTTAATTTAAAAATAATGTTAACTTAAAAATTTAAGATTTTAAACTTGCAGCCATGCATTTATTTAAGCTGTGTTAACAGGAGTTCGGGCAGCATAATATGGCGTGCAAGCGCATGGATTGTGATGCTGCAGCAGTATTTATTCAGTAGTCAATGACTGTAGTGGATTTTGATTTATGTGAACACCTCCTCCAGCTCCTGCAGCCCCTGGGCACTGAGCGATGTTCAAACCCTGTCTCCCATGATGCATTATTCCTGAGCCCACCGGCATCTGGCAGCAGCTCCTCAGTCCTGCGGTGGGAATGAGTGCGTGTGCCAGACTCTCCGTGTCTCGCGGCTCTGTTATTGGCCTTCACGTGTTCCAGCAGCGCCAGCGGCTCGAGCCGGGCATCAGACCAAACCAGCACCTGCATCTACTAACTATACTAGTGTAGTACTAACTGATCAGACTCATGCTTCACCTGCTGCATGATAATACATCCCACAAAACCAGGCCACAACTATGATGATGCAGGACTCTTGAACACTAAATAAGAAGAAAATGCCTAAAATCACCCACAAGACCCTAGCAACCATCAGCATCACCCTATCATCATAACAGAGAGATTGCATGGCAAAAACTGCACATATGTACTCCAGAAACTGTAAAAAAATTAGTTTAGTACTCAAATATTCCCAGTAAATGGAGACATAGCGTAGACTTTTATTAATTTTATATAAAGCTAATATAGAAAACCTAATTATATAAACCTTATTTTTAAAGCTGAATTTATTGAGCCTAACCCAAACCTTAAAAATGCACAGATAAAAACTCAAAAACATATTTAAAAATAAAAATATATAATAATCAAAAATAAATGCATAATTTATTTTAGTTTTGTTTAATTTATTAATTAATTTATTATTAAAAATATATTAGCAAATATTGCATATTAGGTTTTTCAGTTTAACGTGTTAACTTAATTAATTAGTTATGAAAAAATTATGCGATTAAAATATTTTAACTGGCCCCGCCCCCAGACCTGTACGTCATCTTACATTACATACAGTTCACTGTTGATAAATATGATGCAGGACAACAACTCCATAAATGCAGTTATGCCCTAAAATTCAAGATATTAGGACAAAAACGCCCCTGTATGAGTTTTTGTCTCATATTTATATCATATGATAAGCGATATCACACAGTTGCTGTTTAGGTCCGAATATAACACGTGCAAATGTGATTTTATGCAACAGTTCAGTAAATAAGAAGTTAATACAGTTATATTTTAAATTCAATATTATTCAATATTGAGAAATTATTACCTTTAAAGGGGTCATATGATGTTGCTAAAAAGAACATTATTTTGTGTATTTGGTGTAATGAAATGTGTTTATGTGGTTTAAGGTTAAAAAACCACATTATTTTCCACATACTGTACATTATTGTTTCTCCTTTATGCCCCGCCTTTCTGAAACGTGTAAATTTTTACAAAGCTCATCGGTCTGAAAAGCGAGGTGTGCTCTGATTGGCCAGCTATCCAGTGCGCTGTGATTGGCCGAATACCTCAAGCGTGTGACGGAAATGTTACACCAGTGTACTTACAGTCTGTGAGTCAGAACAGCCAGCATTGTAGTCTACTCTCCCAGGATCAGGAAACAGTCCTCCATAAAATGTGCTGCACACATCTGAATATTTGGGTTGAACTGTTCTGGAACAGTGTTGTAAATACAACTTAACCACTGATTTCTAGTCGTGTCCTCTTTTGGAAGACCAAACAAAGTAGTTTCGCGTTCACAGCGAAACACACAGCGTCTTCACGACACGGCGGCGGCAGCAACAATACAACAGCGAGAATAAAAGTTAGGCCTTCTTTCTTTGCGTGAACATTTGGGCGGCGTTATGCAAATCTTCCCACATAGTGATGTAGACATGTGGAGGCGTGTTAGAACGAGGCATTTTAGGTAGGCATGGTTAACTTAACTTTTATAAAGAATATCTCTTTGGATTTGAGACTTTAGTCTTTGCAACTTTACAGATCTTCTTTATGCATCAAGAGCTTGTAACACTCCAAAGAGAAAGGAACAATTGGAATCGCATCATATGACCCCTTTAAAGCCACAGCAGAATTGTTGTGCGTCTCCGAGCAACACAGCGGTGTTTAGTTTCTGAATGAATCCATGTTTTGAACAAATCGTGTGAATCAATGATCCAAAGATCCATTCATTAAGAGAGCCGTTTTCTTAATTCCTGAATGAATCAGATGTTTGGACGAATTGAATGAATGAATGACTCAAAGACATTTACAAACTGGCAGTTTTAGTTTCCTTTTTCTTATCATTTCATTAAAAATAGAAATAAATCAAATAAAAATAAAGGGATAGTTCACCCAAAATTTCTGTCATCAATTACCCTCGTGTCCTTTCAAATCTGTATGACTTTCTTTTGCACAACATAAAAGAAGGTATTTTGAAGACTGTTGGTAACTAAGCTGTTTTGGTTATCAGAGACTTTCATTGCGCTAAAAAAAAAAGTATTGTATTTACTACATTTTTGTAAGGTAAGCGGTTTCAATCAATTGATTTGATCCCAATTTAAATAAACATATATAGTTGAATTTACTCAGTTTTATTTAGTTACCTTAGCTCAATTAAACTTAGTTGAATTGAATAGAAAAAATGTAGTAATTCCACTCTTATTTAATGTTACTTACTTAAATTAATTATTATTTTATTAACTTATTATTTGTGTTTAATAAGTTCAAAACTATATAGCTTTTTCTACTAGCTAAACATCTAGAGTTTACAACCACAATATTAGAAAAAAGGAAAACATCCAATAACTATCAAAACGGTAAAAAAAAAAAGTATTGTATTTACTACATTTTTGTAAGGTAAGCGGTTTCAATCAATTGATCTGATCCCAATTTAAATAAACATATATAGTTGAATTTACTCAGTTTTATTTAGTTACCTTAGCTCAATTAAACTTAGTTGAATTGAATAGAAAAAATGTAGTAATTCCACTCTTATTTAATGTTACTTACTTAAATTAATTATTATTTTATTAACTTATTATTTGTGTTTAATAAGTTCAAAACTATATAGCTTTTTCTACTAGCTAAACATCTAGAGTTTACAACCACAATATTAGAAAAAAGGAAAACATCCAATAACTATCAAAACGGTCAATATGATAAACATTTGCTGTTTGTTAATGAGGTATTGTATTCAGAACTATAATGTAATAAAAACACGCAATTGTACTTTTTTTTTTAGATTTATTCATTTAGCAGATGCTTTTATCGAAAGCAACTTACAATTAAGGAATACAAGCCGTTCACCTTAGCGAGGCAATAAACATGAAAAGTGCTAAAAACACAAAGATTCAAACAATGTTCAGATAAGTACAAACTAGTGTTTTCTTTGCAAAAAAAGTCTGTGAATGTCAGCTGGTAATCAAAGAGTACCCAACTTTTTTTTTTGCCAGATCAAGATGTAAATATTGTAGAAAATATTGTATTGAAGAATAGCCTATTGTGGCCTAGCTAGATGGTGAAATTATGCTGAATGGTCGGAGTGGCTGATATACATATATATATATATATATATATATACAGTGGGTACGGAAAGTATTCAGACCCCCTTAAATTTTTCACTCTTTGTTATATTGCAGCCATTTGCTAAAATCATTTTATAGAATCAAGTTAATTTTTTTTCCTCATTAATGTACACACAGCACCCCATATTGACAGAAAAACACAGAATTGTTGACATTTAATATATAAAAAATAACTTTATATAAATGTTAAAAAATATATTTACAAATAAATAAATTATATTTTTATATGTGTACATAATTAATAATTGATATATACTGTAAATATATAATTAATATCATTGTCCTAAATGTTATGCAAAGTAAACCTACACACACTCAGACTCACTCTTGCCTACAACTGTGAGTTTCACACCACAGTATCATGAGGTTGTGTCACTCACTCACACACTACACACACACACACACACACACACACACACACACA
>NW_015507239.1:78347-82434 GCF_001515645.1 Sinocyclocheilus grahami
ACACACACAGACACACACACAGACACACACACAGACACACACACAGACACACACACAGACACACACACAGACACACACACAGACACACACACAGACACACACACAGACACACACACAGACACACACACAGACACACACACAGACACACACACAGACACACACACAGACACACACACAGACACACACACAGACACACACACAGACACACACACAGACACACACACAGACACACACACAGACACACACACAGACACACACACAGACACACACACAGACACACACACAGACACACACACAGACACACACACAGACACACACACAGACACACACACAGACACACACACAGACACACACACAGACACACACACAGACACACACACAGACACACACACAGACACACACACAGACACACACACAGACACACACACACACACACACACACACTCACACACACACACACATAGTGATGTAGACATGTGGGGGCGTGTTAGAACGAGCCAGGCGTGGCTGACTCTTAACTTTTATAAAGAATATCTCTTTGGATTTGAGACTTTAGTCTTTGCAACTTTACAGATCTTCTTTATGCACCAAAAGCTTGTAACACTCCGAAGAGAAAGCAAACATTGAAATCGCATCATATGACCCCTTTAATGAAACTTTAAACGCTCTGTTTTGACTGAAAACAGTCCAGCACTCAGTGAATGTGATTAAAATAGCAACTAACAAAACTTCAGCTCACAAACTTCTGAGAAAGACTTAAAGCACATTTAAAGTGGAGCCTGAAGAGTATTTGGACACTTGAATCAAAATAAAAATGTCTAAATGTCATTGCATTGCTGCTCTTGTTTGGTATTTTAACAGCAATTAAGTCTAAAGCAATTAAGAGAAGTAGTGGCACTGCATACAAACTGTATTTAAAATAAATAAAATAAAACAAAATAATAAAGAGAGAGAGAGAGAGAGAGAGAGAGAGAGAGAATAGAAATACATATGTGCAATATGTTAATTATAGCAATATGCAACAAAATTATAAATGTCTAAATGTCATTTTTATAGGTATTTTAGCAGCAATTAAGTAAAAAAACAAACAAAAATGTAAATGATTGCACTATAGGAACATTATACAGTATATGTCTGAATGCCATTGTATTACTGTTCTCTTTTTTATTGGTATTATAACAGGAATTAAAACAGTTACGAACAATAGTGGCATTGCATACAAACCATAAAAAATAGATAAATAAATAAAACTAATTATTAACAACAATAGTGGCATTGCATACAAACCATATACATAATAAAATATAAGTCAAGATAAGATAAGGTAATAAAACAAGAAATAAAACAATAAAATATTAAATTAAATTAAATTTGAAAATTATAATTAGATGATTAAATCATTATGTTCTTTAAAATAAAAGACACTTGCTTTGATAATTTGTAGCTTGATCCAATAACATTTAGATATTTTTAAGTGCGACTAAATAACTTTTTAAAAATAACTTCCAAAAAACTTTTATGGGACTGCAGTATGTTCATGCACTGGGGAATTAAATTATTTCTGCAGTATAAAACTACACAAGAGATGCAAATATAATGTGGCAAATCGCAAAAGTAATTTCACCTTGCCAATAAAATTGATCAGAAATCTAATTCTGACTGATGCATTTGTGCTTGAGGAACAGCGGCTCCCTCTATGGGCGCGAGCTCCAAAATACATCAAACAAGCCTGTTTTCAGTTCACTTCGGTTTCTTGTGCTAGTTCAGTTCTTCAGTTTTAAACCACAACAGTCTCGCGCGGGGCGTTCTGTCCTTCAGCACGAGCCTCACCTTGCGCTGTCTGTCCGTTTAGATAATATTGCACTCAAGGGCTCCATCACAGCCAAGGTCAGGCTGGCATATTTAATCAGAGATAACACAAAATATTAAACATGGCCGCCAATCAGCTAATCAAGTAAGGATGCTGAGGCCTCTGAGGAAGGTCAGTGGAGTAAGCTAATTAACAGGACACATCTGAAGCATTCGATCAAGTTAATGCATGGTGCGTACACAGATGTGCATGCACTTTTAATGCATCTTTAAGACAGTTTTAGGAAATTGCTCCATGGCCTGTGTGTTGCATGCTAAATGAACTTTCTGAATCGTGTGGCAAGTGCTTGGAGTGTCTCTGGAACAGTTTTACGGCGCAGCAGTTATATGTCAGTGACGGATGCGTGACATTTTGTGTTTCTCCACAGGAGTCCGCGGGAGGCCTTACAAATTATTCGCCGTTATGACGCCTCGTCAAGCGCACGGGAAAGCTGCCAATCACAGCCAGCCTTCTCTACACTTTTCTGCCAGTTTTGTAAATAGTTTCCCTTTTCTTTGTTGTTTTGTTTTGCTGAACGCAACAGAATAACCGTGTTAACTCTCTGGTAATGTTCATTTGGGAGTCACACAGACCAGAGGCCATAATAATAATACGCTAATTTTATTTTGGTGATATGAATATACTATATTTAATTTCAGTAATGTTTTTTCCTTAATATTTAGCATTTTGAGTGTATTTAATGGTACTAATTAATATTCATATCTAAATTATGGACTTATATTTTCTGTAGGCTATAAAATGTTAAAAAAAAATATGTAGCCTACATTTTTCAATTAATGCAGTACTTAAAGGGGTCATATAATGCTACATGCACTTTTACAAGTTGTTTGATCTGAAATGTGTGTTGGCAGTGTTAAAAATATAGCAAAAGTATTTAAAATCCTTGGAATTGAGGCAGATTTGTTCCACCTTGTGGAAACAAATTATGAAAATGATCTGTAATACCATGGAGTAGCTGTTAGATGCCTGTATATATTCTGTGCTGTGTATTCCTTAGTTACTGAGCAGTGTTTTCAGGCAAAATTGTGTCATCGCTTCATTGCTGTGCACTTTTTTTCCTGCATTGTGTCTGATTTGTAGATTGTACACAAAAAACATCTCTGTAATTTTGTACATTTCCCATTCATTTCCTATGCTGGTCATTTTTGACCGTGAACAACACAAGTGTGACTATTTTTATTTGTATTGATTTTTTACAACCATTTAGCTTTTTCAAATCAAGTCCACATTTTATTTTTGCCGTCACATAGCGACTGCCATAAAAGTCACAGAGTTTCGTACCATTCTGATGAAGTAGCGATTTTTTATATTTCCAAACATTTTTTTCTGGTCTTAAATGACTGAACAACACCAGAGGGTTAAATGGCTTTGAGTGGCGCTTGTTTGTGAATTTTACATGAAAGTGCTCCGATCGTGCTGATCCTGTCACAGTAACTCGGGAGTATTATCTCAATAGCATCTCAGGATTATTGTAGCTTAATCTCATAAAAGAAAATGCCATTACGCTCGCTGCTGGATCCGAAAGAAGATTGCATTTTTATTTCCTATATCAGTCATAGCATATTTGAGGCTATTCTCAGTTGAACGGGCTTTATGATTGCACATTAGTTTGCTGTTTTTTTTTTACTGTTTTGTGTTGGTCGCTTGTTTTATGGCAGTTAAATCCCATAATTTCTCTTCTTTTTAATCTCGGCCATATCTCTGTTGTTTCTTAAAATATGATTGACTTATAGAGCGACATTGTTTATGATGTGATTTCGGTCCAGCTCTGTGCTTGTCTCCTGACACCGATTATAAACCTCCAACCCCCTCGTGCCGTCAGGAAACATGAGTGTTTAACATGAGATGACTAATTACTGGAGAGTTATTACTGTGAACACATGTACACAGCATGCTCATGCTCACGGTCTTAAGGTTCAGGATAATGATTAGTTATAGACTTGTGCTAAACTTAGAAACATGCATCCACGCTATACTCAGCCAGAGAAGAGCAGGCAAACATATTAAAGCATCATTTTCTTATAACTGAATTGCTAAAATGAGGATCTTACAGAATGACTGCTTCAACATAGATATACAGATGGACGGACAGACGGACGGATGGACGGATGGATAGATAGATAGATAGATAGAGAGACAGAACAAGATGGATAGATAGATAGACAGAACTAGATAGATAGATAGATAGATAGATAGATAGATAGATAGATAGATAGA
>NW_015507239.1:82764-90726 GCF_001515645.1 Sinocyclocheilus grahami
GGTGGGGGGGTGGGTGGATGGATGGATGGATAGATTGATAGATAGATAGATGGATGGATACACATAATATACATAATACACATAAACATACAGATATACATAAACAGAATGATAAAACGAGTGCTTTGAAGCGAGGGATGAAACTGAAGTTGTCAGTGCGTGTGTAGTTTTAGCAGTAATTGTGAAAGTGAATGAGCAGTGCTGCTGGGACTGCTTTGGAAAAGTAAACAGGTTACAGATTACAAGCCTTCCTGATACCGTTCGGGGTTCAGACACACTCTTTCTGTTTAAATCTAGATTAAAGACACATCTCTTTGGCCAAGCGTTCAAATAATGCATCTCAAATCTGTATTGTTAATTGTATTGTAGCGCTATATAAATAAAGGTGACTTGACTTGACAAGTTACTCTATTTAAAATGTGACAAGTAGTGTAACTATTTTGATTACTTTATTAAAGTAATGTAACTGATTACATTTGATTACTTTTTCATTACTTTTCTAATGTTTTGAACTATTAATAATTGTGAAACATGTAAAGCAGGCCGGGTTAACCTTACAGTAGAACTCAACACTGATTACTGTCAGACTTTCAGAATCCTTTATCACTAGAATTGAGATTATAATAATAGAATTTTAAAGCACAGCTGCCACAAAATCAGACTTATACTTTGAGATCATTCTGAGGTTAAATACTGATTTAAAATCATAACAATAAATAGTTTAATAGCTTTATACAGTTTTTGAAATCAAATCTTTGCGTAGTTATGACAGGAAACGATGCCTTGGAAAAAACAGTTAATCTTAAAAAATAAGGGATATACCTAAACCCAAATAGGAAATAAAACAGTTATGGAATAAACATGTGTCCTAAACAGTGTTGGGGGAAGTTACTTTTAAAAGTAATTCATTACAATATTGCATTACTCCATAAAAAAAAGTTACTTTTTATGGAAAGTAGTGCGTTACGTTACTTTTGCGCTAAAATAAAAAAGTTATATTTTTGGCAAATATAAAAGCCTTTCACAGCAAAAGTGAAATGAATGCGCCTCAGGCTGAAGGGAAAGTACAGTAGAATGCAGAAGAAGACATTTCAACACTTCAGCAATAAACAAAGACACACAAATGTTTGTCTAGAGTAATGTGTGATTATTAGTACGGTTGAACTGAATCATCGAAGCCATTGCTTAATAGAATGGGATTAAATACATAAAGCATATTTGTGTTGTTTAACATTTAATTATTGCAGGTTTGCGTCATATTCTGAGTTGCATTATTTTTATTTATTTTGAGGAATACTGAATCTGTGTTTTGTTTTGTTTGTGTGAGTGAGATGAATTAATGCATATTCATATTTATTTTAGAGCTACAGTAACATCTTCTGATTTCTGTCACCATGGCAACACCAGAGCTGTCAATCAATAAATGGGAAAAAAAGTATCTTGCGTTACTTATTTGAAAAAGTAACTCAGATATTCTCTTCTAAATTAAAAAGTAATGCGTTACTTTACTAGTTACTTGAAAACAGTAATCTGATTACGTAACTGGCGTTACTTGTAATGCATTACCCCCAACACTGCTCCTAAACTCCTGAAACATTGGCGTCTCATATTTTAGAGCAGTCACTGCAATTTATGAAAGATATCAATCAAATCTGTGTGAAAAAAAAATTATTCAGATGCAACCCCTTTGTAATCATTAACATTTTCATAAGTAACTGTACATTTAGTTACATGTAACTAGTTACTCCTCAACGCTGTGAATGAGTGTCCAGCTGTGTGTCGCGCTCAGTGGGAGGAGAATAAGTCAAAGCTCCCACAAAACACACCCTCTACCGGAGAGCACACCCGCCGCCCGGTAATCACACACACACGCGGCTCCAAAAAGTAACTCAGATATTCTCTTCTAAATTAAAAAGTAATGCGTTACTTTACTAGTTACTTGAAAACAGTAATCTGATTACGTAACTCGCGTTACTTATAATGCATTACCCCCAACACTGCTCCTAAACTCCTGAAACATTGGCGTCTCATATTTTAGAGCAGTCACTGCAATTTATGAAAGATATCAATGAAATCTGTGTGAAAAAAAAATTATTCAGATGCAACCCCTTTGTAATCATTAACATTTTCATAAGTAACTGTACATTTAGTTACATGTAACTAGTTACTCCTCAACGCTGTGAATGAGTGTCCAGCTGTGTGTCGCGCTCAGTGGGAGGAGAATAAGTCAAAGCTCCCACAAAACACACCCTCTACCGGAGAGCACACCCGCCGCCCGGTAATCACACACACACGCGGCTCCGGGAGAACCGGAGAAACACTTGCGACCGAGAGCTTTCCCAAAACAGCCGCTCCTGCTCAGAGTCCGGCCCGCGGGAGTCCACGGTACCGACGCCGCCACGATGGACAAACTTTTCGCGTTCCTCTTCACCGCGATCGGCGTCCTGGTGTCCGCGAGAGCGCAGGTGTTTAAAGGTAAGAGCTGCTGCTTTTCCTCGGATGGGATCCGATCGTCACGAGAGGGCTCCGTTAAACCGAGAGCGCGAGCGTCGCTTGCTTTGGAGTCTCGCGTAAAGTTTGATGGGTACACTAATGACGGGTTCCGTGCTCTGATTTAGAAACATCACCGCAAACCCCAAGCTTAGAGAGAGTCGCGTTGATGTTTGGATCATAGAAACACTTCAGTGAAAAGCACCTGTTTGTGTCCGGATCTCACTGTTTGCGCTCTTAAAATGATTTATAATAGTTCTTTAGAAACCGAATATTATATTCAAATATAAACATTTGAATAGCCTACTCTTTAGAGAAATAGCTATTAGGATATTTGATGATGCATTTAAGAGAGTGTGAGGGAATGCGAGCTCAGATGCGTTACTCTTTACGCATTTCTGTCTGAAACGCATTACTCTCTTAAACATAAAGCTGCTTCACGGTGATGCCATAGAAGAACCTTTCTGTCTAAATGCTTCCATAAAGAACCTTTAACCTCTCTGTTTCACAAAAGCTTCTTTGTGGTGAAAGAAGGTTCTTCAGATTATAAGAAGCTAAGAAAGAGATGGTTCTTTAACTGAATGGTTCTTTGTGGAACCAAAAATATGGCATCGCTGTGAAGCACCTTTTAAGCAGCATTATTTTTTAAGAGTGCAGTTCGTTGGATTGATTGATTTGGGCAAACCAAAGACATTGCGCTGCTTCACTGAAGTTGTATAAGCTTCAGAACATTTGTGCATTGTGTGGATTTCTCTGGCGCGTATTCTGAGGCGGCACCTGTCAATCACACCTCATATTACTGATATGCACGTGCATAAGTAAATCAGACGCCTGTGCATTGCATTTGCTCCCAGTGCATTGAAATGCCATGCATTCTCGTGCTGCTCAGAAACGGAGTCCTTTAATAAGCTCTAATTGTGTTTGCTCGTGACGCCAAATAGTCTGTTTTAAAGATTCAGGGCCCGTTGGACATATTTTGGATGCAACACAAGCCCATCAGTTCCAATGTAACTCCGGTTTGGTTCTCTTGTAGCCCGAAGCGATGCAAAACGGAGCTTAAAAGGGGTCGTTTTAGCTGTCTGAACAATAGATTTTCGTGTGTGTAACAGGGACATTAGTGGGGTTTAAATCGATATGTGTAAATGCATTGATAATGGTGCGTAATGTGTGTCACTTTGAGTAGGTTTTTGTTTTTTCCATTGCTATTTATATGCAATAATGACTAGTTGTTGTTTAAAGTTTAATTGCATTACTTTTTCATGAGGTTACATATCAATATTTACGTTTTTGCGCAAATTCAGTAATGATATTACTTGAGTGTGCTGTGATTTTTAATATAGGTATTGATTGTGCTTTTGACATTAAAATCGCATTTGGACCCAAAACATCACAGCAAGTGATTGCATATATAAGTTTATAACCTTAGAAACGTAGTGTTCCATGCATGTGTTGGAGGTCTGTTGTATTTGTGCGTCAGTTCCTCCGGTGGCCTGTAGGAGGCAGCATGGCTCGCTCCGTGACTGCATGTACTGTATGCATATGTATATCAAATCTGATTTACATCACAGCTGTGCTGCTCTTCATCAAGCTGGATCTTCAGCGATGGTTTTTCTCCATGACTGCTCTGATTGGATGTGTGCAGATGCGCAGGATATTAAAAAAAAATATTGAAAGTGATCAACATGCCAGTAGAAAGTTTTGGCCACTGAGTTCTGAAAAGCTAAGCATCTGAGATTTAAAGCAATAAGACTGTGTTTAACAGTGATTTTCTTACTCTGCTTTGTGTTTTTACTGTGGTAAAACACTGTAAAGTAGCCTACGTCCTTGAGTGTCTTATGACTTTCTTAAAATATTAATACATATGTTTAATAATTGATAAATATTAATAAACACAATTTATGCAGTAAAGTCTTCATTAGTATGTTGTTTATGGTTGCCGAGTATCAGCTTTGGACCAACCTAGTCCTGATAATACCATGGTCCTGAATTGCCATATTCATATACTATAGTACTTCAAAGAGTACATGGTCCCAGCTAAAATGCGACCGTGCAGCACAGAAGCAGTGTTAAGTCGCTGGGGGATATTTGTAGCAATAGCCAACAATACATTGTATGGGTCACAATTATACATTTCTCTTTTATGTCAAAAATCATTAGGATATTAAGTAAAGATCATGTTCCATGAAGATATTTTGTAAATGTCCTACCGTAAATATATCAAAACGTAATGTTTGATTAGTAATCTGCATTGCTAAGAACTTCATTTGAACAACTTTAAAGATGATTTTCTCAATATTTAGATTTTTTTGCACCCTCAGATTCCAGATTTTCAAATATTGTCCTATCCTAACAAACCATACATCAATGGAAAGATCAACTTTCACATGATGTAGAAATCTCAAAAAAAAAAAAAAAAAAGACCCTTATGACTGGTTTTGTGCTCCAGGGTCACATATAAATGTTCGAAGAATGTTCTCATTGAGCTATGAAAACATTACTTCTCAGAACGTTCAAAACATTCAAACACGTGAATGTTAGAGAAAACATTAAGGGTTCGATTTTCAATTTTATAATTTTACAGACATTATGGAGACTTTTTAATGCTATCTGAACCAACTGAATTAACTAGTAGTAATGATTAAAAAACGTTAGATGAACATCCAACTAAAATGTTTCAAAAAACATTCGTTTTTTTGCTAATGTTTTGATAACATTGCTACAGACCAGATAACATTGAGCGAACATTCTATTATTATTATTGAAAGAACGTTTGTTCATAACTTTGCCAGAACGTCCTGTTTTCTGAGACGCTGCCATGATTATCTGTCTAAAAACCTGTGGTTGTGTAATATTTTATTAGTGATTTCTCCTCTGTGTGTGTGTGACTGACTGAGTGAGTGTGAGTGAGTGAGTGAGTGAGTGTGTCTGAGTGACAGTGAGTGTGTGTGTGTGTGTGTGTGTGTGTGTGTGTGTGTGTGTGTGTGTGTGTGTGTGTGTGTGTGTGACCGACTGAGTGAGTGAGTGTGTGAGTGAGTGAGTGTGTGTCTGACTGACTGAGTGAGTGAGTGTGTGTGTCTGACTGACTGAGTGTGTGTGTGTGTGTGACTGACTGAGTGCGTGCGTGACTGACTGACTGACTGACTGACTGAGTTTGTGTGACTGACGGACTGACTGACTGAGTGTGTGTCTGACTGACGGACTGAGTGTGTGTCTGACTGACGGACTGAGTGCGTGTGTGACTGACGGACTGACTGACTGAGTGTGTGTCTGACTGACGGACTGAGTGCGTGTGTGACTGACGGACTGACTGACTGAGTGTGTGTCTGACTGACGGACTGAGTGCGTGTGTGACTGACGGACTGACTGACTGAGTGTGTGTCTGACTGACGGACTGAGTGCGTGTGTGACTGACGGACTGACTGACTGAGTGTGTGTCTGACTGACGGACTGAGTGCGTGTGTGACTGACGGACTGACTGACTGAGTGTGTGTCTGACTGACGGACTGAGTGCGTGTGTGACTGACGGACTGACTGACTGAGTGTGTGTCTGACTGACGGACTGAGTGCGTGTGTGACTGACGGACTGACTGACTGAGTGTGTGTCTGACTGACGGACTGAGTGCGTGTGTGACTGACGGACTGACTGACTGAGTGTGTGTCTGACTGACGGACTGAGTGCGTGTGTGACTGACGGACTGACTGACTGAGTGTGTGTCTGACTGACGGACTGAGTGCGTGTGTGACTGACGGACTGACTGACTGAGTGTGTGTCTGACTGACGGACTGAGTGCGTGTGTGACTGACGGACTGACTGACTGAGTGTGTGTCTGACTGACGGACTGAGTGCGTGTGTGACTGACGGACTGACTGACTGAGTGTGTGTCTGACTGACGGACTGAGTGCGTGTGTGACTGACGGACTGACTGACTGAGTGTGTGTCTGACTGACGGACTGAGTGCGTGTGTGACTGACGGACTGACTGACTGAGTGTGTGTCTGACTGACGGACTGAGTGCGTGTGTGACTGACGGACTGACTGACTGAGTGTGTGTCTGACTGACGGACTGAGTGCGTGTGTGACTGACGGACTGACTGACTGAGTGTGTGTCTGACTGACGGACTGAGTGCGTGTGTGACTGACGGACTGACTGACTGAGTGTGTGTCTGACTGACGGACTGAGTGCGTGTGTGACTGACGGACTGACTGACTGAGTGTGTGTCTGACTGACGGACTGAGTGCGTGTGTGACTGACGGACTGACTGACTGAGTGTGTGTCTGACTGACGGACTGAGTGCGTGTGTGACTGACGGACTGACTGACTGAGTGTGTGTCTGACTGACGGACTGAGTGCGTGTGTGACTGACGGACTGACTGACTGAGTGTGTGTCTGACTGACGGACTGAGTGCGTGTGTGACTGACGGACTGACTGACTGAGTGTGTGTCTGACTGACGGACTGAGTGCGTGTGTGACTGACGGACTGACTGACTGAGTGTGTGTCTGACTGACGGACTGAGTGCGTGTGTGACTGACGGACTGACTGACTGAGTGTGTGTCTGACTGACGGACTGAGTGCGTGTGTGACTGACGGACTGACTGACTGAGTGTGTGTGTGAGTGACTGAGTGCGAGTGAGTGTGTGTGTGTGTGACTGACTGAGTGCGAGTGTGAGTGTGACAGTGAGCGTGTGTGTGTGTGTGACTGACTGAGTGAGTGAGTGAGTGTGTGTGGTGAGTGTGTGACTGACTGAGTGAGTGTGTGACTGACTGAGTGAGTGTGTGACTGACTGAGTGAGTGTGTGTGTGACTGAGTGAGTGTGTGACTGAGTGAGTGTGTGTGTGTGTGTGTGTGTGTGACTGACGGACTGTGTGTGTGTGTGAGTTAGGGTGTGTGTGTGTCAATCTTAGCCTCTATTATGAATGTGTGATTAGAAGAACAATTATATAAGTTAAACATCTCTGAACCTTGCGAATTAAACCAGAGTTTGGATATTTGTTTCTGTGACTTGGTATCCAATAGAAATTCTCGCAGTTGACTGAGTGTGTGTGTGTGTTTGTGTGACTGACGGACTGAGTGTGTGTGTGTGACTGACGGACTGAGTGTGTGTGTGTGACTGACGGACTGAGTGTGTGTGTGTGTGTATGTGTGACTGACGGACTGAGTGTGTGTGTGTGTATGTGTGACTGACGGACTGAGTGTGTGTGACTGACAGACTGAGTGTGTGTGACTGACAGACTGAGTGTGTGTGACTGACAGACTGAGTGTGTGTGACTGACTGAGTGAGTGTGTGTGACTGACTGAGTGAGTGAGTGAGTGTGTGTGACTGACTGAGTGAGTGTGTGTGTGTGTGTGTGTGTGTTTGTGACTGACTGAGTGAGTGTGTGTGACTGACTGAGTGTGTGTGTGACTGACTGAGTGTGTGTGACTGAGTGAGTGAGTGAGTGAGTGTGTGTGACTGACTGAGTGAGGGAAGT
>NW_015507239.1:90784-95970 GCF_001515645.1 Sinocyclocheilus grahami
TGTGTGACTGACTGAGTGCGAGTGAGTGTGTGTGTGTGTGTGACTGATTGAGTGAGTGTGTGTGTGTGTGTGAGTGTGAGAGTGAGTGTGTGTGTGTGAGTGACTGAGTGCGAGTGAGTGTGTGTGTGTGTGTGTGACTGATTGAGTGAGTGTGTGTGTGTGTGTGAGTGTGACAGTGAGTGTGTGTGTGTGATTGACTGAGTGCGAGTGAGTGTGTGTGACTGACTGAGTGTGTGTGTGTGTGTGCGTGTGTGTGACTGATTGAGAGAGGGCGTGTGTGTGACTGATTGAGAGAGGGCGTGTGTGTGACTGATTGAGAGAGGGCGTGTGTGTGACTGATTGAGAGAGGGCGTGTGTGTGACTGATTGAGAGAGGGCGTGTGTGTGACTGATTGAGAGAGGGCGTGTGTGTGACTGATTGAGAGAGGGCGTGTGTGTGACTGATTGAGAGAGGGCGTGTGTGTGACTGATTGAGAGAGGGCGTGTGTGTGACTGATTGAGAGAGGGCGTGTGTGTGACTGATTGAGAGAGGGCGTGTGTGTGACTGATTGAGAGAGGGCGTGTGTGTGACTGATTGAGAGAGGGCGTGTGTGTGACTGATTGAGAGAGGGCGTGTGTGTGACTGATTGAGAGAGGGCGTGTGTGTGACTGATTGAGAGAGGGCGTGTGTGTGACTGATTGAGAGAGGGCGTGTGTGTGACTGATTGAGAGAGGGCGTGTGTGTGACTGATTGAGAGAGGGCGTGTGTGTGACTGATTGAGAGAGGGCGTGTGTGTGACTGATTGAGAGAGGGCGTGTGTGTGACTGATTGAGAGAGGGCGTGTGTGTGACTGATTGAGAGAGGGCGTGTGTGTGACTGATTGAGAGAGGGCGTGTGTGTGACTGATTGAGAGAGGGCGTGTGTGTGACTGATTGAGAGAGGGCGTGTGTGTGACTGATTGAGAGAGGGCGTGTGTGTGACTGATTGAGAGAGGGCGTGTGTGTGACTGATTGAGAGAGGGCGTGTGTGTGACTGATTGAGAGAGGGCGTGTGTGTGACTGATTGAGAGAGGGCGTGTGTGTGACTGATTGAGAGAGGGCGTGTGTGTGACTGATTGAGAGAGGGCGTGTGTGTGACTGATTGAGAGAGGGCGTGTGTGTGACTGATTGAGAGAGGGCGTGTGTGTGACTGATTGAGAGAGGGCGTGTGTGTGACTGATTGAGAGAGGGCGTGTGTGTGACTGATTGAGAGAGGGCGTGTGTGTGACTGATTGAGAGAGGGCGTGTGTGTGACTGATTGAGAGAGGGCGTGTGTGTGACTGATTGAGAGAGGGCGTGTGTGTGACTGATTGAGAGAGGGCGTGTGTGTGACTGATTGAGAGAGGGCGTGTGTGTGACTGATTGAGAGAGGGCGTGTGTGTGACTGATTGAGAGAGGGCGTGTGTGTGACTGATTGAGAGAGGGCGTGTGTGTGACTGATTGAGAGAGGGCGTGTGTGTGACTGATTGAGAGAGGGCGTGTGTGTGACTGATTGAGAGAGGGCGTGTGTGTGACTGATTGAGAGAGGGCGTGTGTGTGACTGATTGAGAGAGGGCGTGTGTGTGACTGATTGAGAGAGGGCGTGTGTGTGACTGATTGAGAGAGGGCGTGTGTGTGACTGATTGAGAGAGGGCGTGTGTGTGACTGATTGAGAGAGGGCGTGTGTGTGACTGATTGAGAGAGGGCGTGTGTGTGACTGATTGAGAGAGGGCGTGTGTGTGACTGATTGAGAGAGGGCGTGTGTGTGACTGATTGAGAGAGGGCGTGTGTGTGACTGATTGAGAGAGGGCGTGTGTGTGACTGATTGAGAGAGGGCGTGTGTGTGACTGATTGAGAGAGGGCGTGTGTGTGACTGATTGAGAGAGGGCGTGTGTGTGACTGATTGAGAGAGGGCGTGTGTGTGACTGATTGAGAGAGGGCGTGTGTGTGACTGATTGAGAGAGGGCGTGTGTGTGACTGATTGAGAGAGGGCGTGTGTGTGACTGATTGAGAGAGGGCGTGTGTGTGACTGATTGAGAGAGGGCGTGTGTGTGACTGATTGAGAGAGGGCGTGTGTGTGACTGATTGAGAGAGGGCGTGTGTGTGACTGATTGAGAGAGGGCGTGTGTGTGACTGATTGAGAGAGGGCGTGTGTGTGACTGATTGAGAGAGGGCGTGTGTGTGACTGATTGAGAGAGGGCGTGTGTGTGACTGATTGAGAGAGGGCGTGTGTGTGACTGATTGAGAGAGGGCGTGTGTGTGACTGATTGAGAGAGGGCGTGTGTGTGACTGATTGAGAGAGGGCGTGTGTGTGACTGATTGAGAGAGGGCGTGTGTGTGACTGATTGAGAGAGGGCGTGTGTGTGACTGATTGAGAGAGGGCGTGTGTGTGACTGATTGAGAGAGGGCGTGTGTGTGACTGATTGAGAGAGGGCGTGTGTGTGACTGATTGAGAGAGGGCGTGTGTGTGACTGATTGAGAGAGGGCGTGTGTGTGACTGATTGAGAGAGGGCGTGTGTGTGACTGATTGAGAGAGGGCGTGTGTGTGACTGATTGAGAGAGGGCGTGTGTGTGACTGATTGAGAGAGGGCGTGTGTGTGACTGATTGAGAGAGGGCGTGTGTGTGACTGATTGAGAGAGGGCGTGTGTGTGACTGATTGAGAGAGGGCGTGTGTGTGACTGATTGAGAGAGGGCGTGTGTGTGACTGATTGAGAGAGGGCGTGTGTGTGACTGATTGAGAGAGGGCGTGTGTGTGACTGATTGAGAGAGGGCGTGTGTGTGACTGATTGAGAGAGGGCGTGTGTGTGACTGATTGAGAGAGGGCGTGTGTGTGACTGATTGAGAGAGGGCGTGTGTGTGACTGATTGAGAGAGGGCGTGTGTGTGACTGATTGAGAGAGGGCGTGTGTGTGACTGATTGAGAGAGGGCGTGTGTGTGACTGATTGAGAGAGGGCGTGTGTGTGACTGATTGAGAGAGGGCGTGTGTGTGACTGATTGAGAGAGGGCGTGTGTGTGACTGATTGAGAGAGGGCGTGTGTGTGACTGATTGAGAGAGGGCGTGTGTGTGACTGATTGAGAGAGGGCGTGTGTGTGACTGATTGAGAGAGGGCGTGTGTGTGACTGATTGAGAGAGGGCGTGTGTGTGACTGATTGAGAGAGGGCGTGTGTGTGACTGATTGAGAGAGGGCGTGTGTGTGACTGATTGAGAGAGGGCGTGTGTGTGACTGATTGAGAGAGGGCGTGTGTGTGACTGATTGAGAGAGGGCGTGTGTGTGACTGATTGAGAGAGGGCGTGTGTGTGACTGATTGAGAGAGGGCGTGTGTGTGACTGATTGAGAGAGGGCGTGTGTGTGACTGATTGAGAGAGGGCGTGTGTGTGACTGATTGAGAGAGGGCGTGTGTGTGACTGATTGAGAGAGGGCGTGTGTGTGACTGATTGAGAGAGGGCGTGTGTGTGACTGATTGAGAGAGGGCGTGTGTGTGACTGATTGAGAGAGGGCGTGTGTGTGACTGATTGAGAGAGGGCGTGTGTGTGACTGATTGAGAGAGGGCGTGTGTGTGACTGATTGAGAGAGGGCGTGTGTGTGACTGATTGAGAGAGGGCGTGTGTGTGACTGATTGAGAGAGGGCGTGTGTGTGACTGATTGAGAGAGGGCGTGTGTGTGACTGATTGAGAGAGGGCGTGTGTGTGACTGATTGAGAGAGGGCGTGTGTGTGACTGATTGAGAGAGGGCGTGTGTGTGACTGATTGAGAGAGGGCGTGTGTGTGACTGATTGAGAGAGGGCGTGTGTGTGACTGATTGAGAGAGGGCGTGTGTGTGACTGATTGAGAGAGGGCGTGTGTGTGACTGATTGAGAGAGGGCGTGTGTGTGACTGATTGAGAGAGGGCGTGTGTGTGACTGATTGAGAGAGGGCGTGTGTGTGACTGATTGAGAGAGGGCGTGTGTGTGACTGATTGAGAGAGGGCGTGTGTGTGACTGATTGAGAGAGGGCGTGTGTGTGACTGATTGAGAGAGGGCGTGTGTGTGACTGATTGAGAGAGGGCGTGTGTGTGACTGATTGAGAGAGGGCGTGTGTGTGACTGATTGAGAGAGGGCGTGTGTGTGACTGATTGAGAGAGGGCGTGTGTGTGACTGATTGAGAGAGGGCGTGTGTGTGACTGATTGAGAGAGGGCGTGTGTGTGACTGATTGAGAGAGGGCGTGTGTGTGACTGATTGAGAGAGGGCGTGTGTGTGACTGATTGAGAGAGGGCGTGTGTGTGACTGATTGAGAGAGGGCGTGTGTGTGACTGATTGAGAGAGGGCGTGTGTGTGACTGATTGAGAGAGGGCGTGTGTGTGACTGATTGAGAGAGGGCGTGTGTGTGACTGATTGAGAGAGGGCGTGTGTGTGACTGATTGAGAGAGGGCGTGTGTGTGACTGATTGAGAGAGGGCGTGTGTGTGACTGATTGAGAGAGGGCGTGTGTGTGACTGATTGAGAGAGGGCGTGTGTGTGACTGATTGAGAGAGGGCGTGTGTGTGACTGATTGAGAGAGGGCGTGTGTGTGACTGATTGAGAGAGGGCGTGTGTGTGACTGATTGAGAGAGGGCGTGTGTGTGACTGATTGAGAGAGGGCGTGTGTGTGACTGATTGAGAGAGGGCGTGTGTGTGACTGATTGAGAGAGGGCGTGTGTGTGACTGATTGAGAGAGGGCGTGTGTGTGACTGATTGAGAGAGGGCGTGTGTGTGACTGATTGAGAGAGGGCGTGTGTGTGACTGATTGAGAGAGGGCGTGTGTGTGACTGATTGAGAGAGGGCGTGTGTGTGACTGATTGAGAGAGGGCGTGTGTGTGACTGATTGAGTGAGTGTGTGTGTGTGTGTGTGTGTCACAGACTGAGTGAGTGTGTGTGTCACTGACTGACTGAGTGAGTGTGTGTGTGTTTGTGTTTGTGTCACTGACTGTGTGTGTGTGTGTGACTGACTGAGTGAGTGTGTGTATGACTGAGTGAGTGTGTGTGTGTGTGTGTGTGTGTGTGTGTGTGTGTGACTGACTGAGTGAGGCTGTGTGTGTGACTGACCGAGTGAGGTTGTGTGTGTGTGTGTGACTGACTGTGTGTGTGTGTGACTGAGTGTGTGTGTGACTGACTGACTGAGTGTGTGTGTGACTGACTGACTGAGTGTGTGTGTGACTGTCTGACTGAGTGTG
>NW_015507240.1:0-4599 GCF_001515645.1 Sinocyclocheilus grahami
ACCAAATACACAAAATAATGAGCTTTAAAAAAGCATCATATGACCGCTTTAAGACAGCTCGAGAGGTCTTTCAAGTGGTTAGGAGTGGCCAGTAGGGGCTTGTGATGGCGCTGAGGAGACAGAGACTTTCGCGAATCTTTCAGGAGAGGAAGAATGTTCTAGAAATGTTTGACGACGAGCAGTTAATAAAAGTTAAATTTCCTCAGTTATTCAAACAGAAACGACTTTAGTCTAGCGAGAGTATTATATGCTCTTTAAAAACACTCCCGTTATAATCAGTGAAGCTACCTACACTGTATCATGAATAAATCTCTTACCCCTTATTTACACTGCACACGTCTGCGGCGCTTTACGGCTCCGACACGGCCACCGGAGCTAATCACGGCTACTCACCTGTTTCTGAAGCGGCTCTCCGCGCTGCATCACTAAAGATAGGTGCCTGAATTTCTGACGGATAATAACAATAATAATGAAATCAGCAACAGGCGATATCTCTGACTATCGTCGATACACTGACTATATATTGTCTACCGGCACGACCCTAAATTGAAGGTTGTGTTGACGATTCGTTTCTTTACCATAATGTACTCTCTTGAAAATTCTTTATTGTCAAATGTGTTTTGAATGTAAACTCCTATTATGAATTTAACCATTCAATCTGAATTTATCTGAGCATATTCTTAAATAAGGAAATCTATTCAGTGATTGGTCCATGCATATTTCATCATCCAAAATCCTGTTTTTGGCACAGTGTCGTGAATCAACTCTAAGACCGACACTTACGATTTAGTCCTACACTTTGCTTAAACTACGACGGAGATGCTTGATAACTAACTTTTAAGCTTAGCTTTAAGCCAAGATTTTTTTTTTACACTTAAGTCAATTCTTAGCAGCATTCTTGAGAGTAATTCTCAGAGGCTTGATACATACGGGCCCTGCTTCTAAACAGTTAAGCACCCTTTTGAAAAAATATGTGGGAAGTGTGTCAAGATAGCATGTTGACGATTTAAGGTGCTGTACTATTTCTTCCAAAATTTTGCTATCAATCTCTTCAAAAGCAGACATAGTATCTTCTTTTTGATATTGTGGTCGAATATGTCTAACCTCTGCATAACTTGGGGATGTGCTAATCGCCTTCCTGATATTATTGATCTTCTCAGAAAAGAAGGAAGCAAACTCTTTGCATTTGCTGTCGGAGAGCATTTTACTGGCAATCTGATTTGGGGGGTTTGTCAGTCTCTCAACAGTAGCAAAAATATTGTGAGTGTTGTTTAAGTTACTGTTTATAAGGTTTGAGAAGAATGACTGTCTAGCTTTGCCTAGTTCCACATTGAAAGAACGAAGGCTGTCTTTATATATGCTATAGTGTATTTCAAGTTTCGTCTTCCGCCACATCCGCTCAGCTTTTCTGCATTGTCTTTTCATACTCTGTACTGCTGTTGATTTTCTCCAAGCTGATTTCTGTCTGCCAGTCTTCCTGCTGACTTTCAAAGGAGCAATGTCATCAATAACATTCTTAACTTTTGAGTTAAAGGAATCAAGGAGAAGATCAACAGAGTCTGCAGAAATGCTTGGTGTTAAAGATATAGCCTCCATAAATAGCACACTGGTGTTTTCGTTAATGCATCTCTTTCTGACTGAGACCGATCTAGATTCAGTGGTAACAGAGATCAATATATCAAAGAAAACACAGAAGTGATCAGATGCTACGTCCTTAATAACAATTGTAATGATCTGCCGTATCGGTCGAGTTTACAATTGTTCAAATGGGGTCAGCTTAAACTATGTCAGGTAAAATAAGTGTTTTACAAAGATGAGAAAATGACAAATGTAGAATGAATACAAGTGTATTTACAATATTCACAATATAAATCCTAGGCTGAGTCTTTCAGTTCCATACCATTAAAACAGTCCTTAAGAAATCCAGCGTGTTGTAAGTTTCAATGTAAAAGTGTCCACCGGTGTATATACAAAAAGTCCACAGAAGTGATAATCCAAAAGTGCAGGAAAGGTGAGTCCACAAAGATAACTCCACTATCCAGTATATAGGCGATCACCAAATGGTCATAAGCAACAACCTTGCTTGTTTGGCATGCTGTCTCCTTTCTGCTGTCCATTTCCTATTTCCTGTCATGTGATCAGTCACATGACAGGCAGACCCAGACTCATTTAAAGACATACATGAAAACCTATTAAAACTCAACTATACATAAAATCATTATCATATATTGAGCAGGTTAAAACATGTGTCCTGTGTGACAGTGCCACACAATGGATGAACTGTTTAGACCTCTACTGATGAGTAAATCTAGAGTAAGTCCGGGTCCATGCACATGCTGAATCAGGTCAAAAGTGTTTAAAACGGTTATAATTTCTTTTGTAGTTTTGTTTTCTGCATTATCTATGTGAATATTAAAATCCCCTGCAATAGCAAAACAGTCAAACTCTGAGGAAATCATTGATTTCTGTGAACTCTTCAACAAAGGCTGGAGAGTATTTTGGAGGCCTGTAAATAATGATAAACCCTTTCAGCACAATCCCTAGATATTCAAAAGACAAGTACTGACCAAATGACACTTGCTTGCATTGATAGACATCTTTAAATAGAGCAGCTACACCTCCACCTCTCCTAACAGTCCTGCAAACACTCATGAAAGTGAAGTTAGGAGGGGCTGTTTCATTGAGGACCGTTGCACTGCAGCTGTCTTCTAGCCATGTTTCATTTAGAAACATAAAATCCAGGTTGTTTGTGGTTATTAAGTCATTGATTAGAAATGATTTATTTTTAGTGAGCGAATTCAGGTTGAGTAGTTTGGCACACACTACTGAAGGATGACGGATGGAGAAGTAGATATAGTCTTTTAGCACTCTTGCACCAAGTTTGTTTGGGTGGAGGCCATTTGGTTTAAACAGTTGTCTATGACCCCAGAAAAGATTGAAGTTGTCAATGAAGTTGACTCCTTTTATACTGCAGGTTCTTTGTAGCCATGTATTCAGCCCAAGCAATTGTGAAAACATTAATTCCTCTTGCTGGGAGTGGTCCACTGATGAATGACTGAACTTTAAGTCTTCGAAGTGTTTCAAAGTGTTTACTGAAGTCCTAATTAACCCTTTAGGCGCCAGGGTTTTTTGGAAAAAATGCTGGATTTTGACATCAAGATTTCAAAAGTTTGTTGCTTGAAAGGACTTAAAGATAGAGATCTACTGTAAATTAGAAAAATGTTGGGCATGACTGAAAGTTTATGTGGGGTGTAAATATTCTCATCTAATTTGCATATTATGACATCATCAGGGGCGGCCATCTTGAATTTCATAATATTCAGGAAATAGTACATATTGAATTGATGTTTGAACTTATTTGCATGTTTTTTTTGTCTTTTTATCCTCATTCCAAATGATCAGGAAAAGAGGAAATCAACAGTAAAACTATTAGTAACTATAGTAAAATATTACTATATTAGTGTGCCATAGTAAAATGCATGTGCCTATTTTTTGATCAGTTCATCAGTAATATTCAGGAAATAATATATATGTAGTGGATGTTTGAACTTATTTGCATGTTTTTTTTGTCTTTTTATCCTCATTCCAAATGATCAGGAAAAGAGGAAATCAACAGTAAAACTATTAGTAACTATAGTAAAATATTACTATATTAGTGTGCCATAGTAAAATGCATGTGCCTATTTTTTGATCAGTTGACCAGCTATCTGCCCAATCAGGTATCTAGGTGACACAGCTTATAGTTCTTGAGAGTATGGTACCTCTCATTGCATGGCACAGCGCACAAACCTACCCCACACTGACTGCACCGGTACTTTGTCTGCCGGCGGCCCTTAGAGCGTGCGCGATCAGAGCAAACGACGCAATCTGGCCGATCATCAGCAACGCGGAGCCAGTGGCGCTCAGTGAGCCTCTGTGGCATTTCCCCCCCCTCCACTGAAGGCCTTCCTGGTTTTTTGCTTTCCCTCTTGGAATGGCCCTCAAGCAAAGCATGAATTTTCATGTGATTCTTAAGGCTTTCTTTGCATGTGAAAGTATTTCCACATCCAGAGCAGGTGAAAGCCCTTTTTCCATTAGGAACAATCGTCATGTGTTCGTCAAGTCTTCTTTTCTGTTTGAAAGTGTTTCCACACTCAGAGCAGGTGAAAGTCTTTATTCTATTATGAATACTCATGTGATTATTAAGGTATTTTTTACGAGTGAATGCGTTTCCACACTGAGAGCAGCTGAAAGGCCTTTTGACTTTTTTTCTTTGAATGTTTCGTTGCGAGCACCTTTTTTCAGTTTTGGAGCAACTCACTGATGTTTCTCCAGCGATGACATCATGAGCTTTCTGACACTGATATTTCTCCTCCACCTCACTCAGATCTTGTTCTTCCTTCACGTTCATCAGGCCTAAAATGAAAACATTAAAATGCTGAAAATCAATTGGGACATTTGGAGAACAAAAGGATTTCAACACGTCAGCATGACATTTTTTTCTTTGCATTTTTTTTTTTTTAGTTTTCATACAGATGACAACATTGTCAAAACAATCCCTGTTCACAAGAATTCATGAAAACTAAAAACGCCATAGCCGCGGGAACATTTTTATCTGTG
>NW_015507240.1:4609-20140 GCF_001515645.1 Sinocyclocheilus grahami
GGTGGGGGGCGGTGTGGGGGCGGTGGCGGGGGGGTGGCTTGATGTTGCCGGGCAGGGCCACGGTGGGGGATTTTTTAATGAAGACAGAATTATATGAGAACAGATATATATGTGTGCTTTGTGATTTTAGTTCAATGATTATCTCTATTATTTTTATTGTTTAATGGGATTTTACTAAATATTAACATTGCTGACTTATGGTCAGAGAGCACGCTCGCTGACTGAATTCTGCACTTTGGTGAATTCTCTCATCAGAAACAAAGCGCAGATGTACATGCGATGTAAATAAGAGATTTATTCATCATATACTGCAGACAACATCACTGATTAAAACTGGAGCTTTTTTTTTTTAAGAGTGCTTACACTCACGCTAGACTGAATTATTAGTATAACCACATAGTGCATGTAAATGTACTTTTATCTTACTTTTCTTGTTAAGGTATTAAAAGGTACTGTAACTTATTTTGGTTTATTTGATTTATGCTTAGTTTGGAAGCTGTAGGGAGAGGGTGCCATTTTATTTTGTACTCATGTTTATCCCTGTTTTTGGTTAGTGAGGGAGTTGAGGAAAGCTTATGTTGTTGATTTCTTTTCTTTTACTCACATAGTTTATTTAGTACTCCTCCTGTTAGTCAGCTGCTATTTTGGTTGTTGTTTCGGCCAGGCTCTCTCCTGAAGACATTTATTGCTTCCATAATTCTGGCTTAACAAATTAAACAAATTAAGTTTGCCAAACTAGGTGGGTTTTGCATTTTTCTGGAGCAGAGGACTGGAGTGATTCCTCCACGTTTTTATTGATTTCTTCCATATAAGTTTTAGTTAACCTGTTACTCCCACTCCCAACCCTAGACTGGGGATGGGATCGTAACAAGTAGGTGAAATTTGACCCAATCAAATTTGTTTTGTTATTTAAAGAGTGCATTAGTAGAAAATGTGCCTCTGGGCGGGTCCACAATGCGCGTTCACTTTGCTTATTACACACAGGGACGCGCAGCAGCACACAAACATTTTTAAACATGAAACAATAAAAGATTAAAATGTAAAAGATTATTTTTGTGTAGGCTACATGAATATAAAAATGCCTACATGTCATAATGGATAGCCATTGCATGTGTCAGAATTAGGATACCTATTTGCTCACGCACGAGCAGCTCTGTTTCATCTCTGGAGACGCGTTCAGTCTTTGCGCTTGCAAATTCCGCCGTGTAAATAACAAATCCACCATGGCACAAGCGCAACTGCCTCTTAAAGGTAATGGGAGATGGCACTCTGATTGGTTTATTGCACGTTACGCCCAAAAAAACACCCATTACTCATTAAGAGAATAGGGACAACCCGTTTAGACCATGCGCCCGGGCACGCCGACCGTTTTCCCGCCGTTAAACTAGCAAAAGTGGATTCGGACACGACCTGAGTGCACCTGCGCCGTGCGCTTTAGACCATGTGCTTAGACCGTTAAAAAAGGGCCCATTATGTTAAGGTTTGTATTAATTTCAATATAAGCCACTAGAGGGCAGAATAAGACAGTGAATCCAATAAAGAACACATTGTAGTTATGTTGAGCTACTGTTAAGCACTTTTACAAGTTGGTGCTCCAAAATCCCAGAAGTTTATCATGGGAATTTGCATTCATTCCAGGCTAACATTTATTGAGGTGAAATTTATGTAGCCCGTAAAGGCAACATATTACCATAAAAGGTTGTCATAAATACACTATAGGCGAGTGTGCGCACGTATTTCTATGACTACGGTCTATTCAGGACCAACACGGAGAGAACGCGCTTTCAGAACACTTTTCATTTAGACGCCCAGAATTGACAGAAAATATAACAAGATGACACTTCTCTCTCTCTATTTTTTTTTGTTTTGTACTTTTGCATTAACATCCCTGTTATTTATTGGTGTCTTTGATGGTTGTGTTACTATAATTTTCTTTAAAGATCACCTTTCAAATCATTGTTTTATGTAGATGACAGCAGTATTCATAGAAAACAGTTTTCTATTTGTTTTACTGTACAAGATTGACAGCATTTTTATATAGTGAGGTTTAACGTCTGTGCTGAAAGTGAACTCCAATAACAAAATAAGTTCACAATGAAAAGAAATTACTTTGTTAAATAATATGCTTTATTTCACTCCAGAGGCCTATAAAGAACTAATTTCTAGTAAGTATAAAATGCAATGGTCAGTTTTTATAAGGGACGCATACAATATGCTGTTTTAGAAATTTCATTATAACTTTTGACCACAAGGTGGCGCTGCCCCAAAACTTTTTGAGTACCATCAGGGCATGGTGTCAAAGATGCATACCGAGTTTCGTAACGATATGTCAATGAGTTCGTAAATTATAGCATTTTATGACAAAATTAAAAATGTCCGACGCCCAAAATGGCTTACATGACGCCCAAAATTGCGTGTGGTTTGACTCGGCATGCTCCACCGAATCTAAAGAGACAAGTTTTGCCAAACCATTCAGAAGTTATAAGCAATAATTAGCCATTTTTCATATCTCCTGACCACTAGGTGGCACTGAGCCGAAACACTGCAGGTAACCTCAGGTCATGCTTGTTATAACACACCAAGTTTGGTCTCAGTACGCCAAACTGTTGCGGAGTTATAGCCTCACATCCATTTTTGCGTGCTTTTCATAGAATTTGTTTGCGTGTTATTCGAGAATGAACTTTAATTCCATAAATTTTTGCCAGCATGGTCTGAAGATGATCTGTTTTTCTAACTATTAAAAATAGCGAAAAAACTAAACCTTACGATTTTTGGAGTTCATTTGACTCGGCATTAGCCAAGTAATCAGAGGAAAAAATAATTTGTGCCTTCAGTGCCTTACTGTTCAAAAGTTATTAGTATAAACATAAGTGAAACTTTGGACAAGTGGTGGGTGCTAGAGAGTTTGAGTTAGAGGCTCCAAATTTGCTATGGTGACTGTTCAGACGGTGCTCTATCAGTGTGCTAAATTTCATAACTTTCCTGCAAGCGGTTCTATGGGCTGCCTAGCCTCAAGAGCGGAAGAAGAAGAAGAAGAAGAAGAATTCTAACAGATACAATAAGTGTCTATGCACCTTCGTTGCTTGGCCCCTAACAATAGCAGTGGATAAAAGACTGCAAGAAAACAACAAACAAACAAGCAAAAATATTACTGAACAAAAGAAAACTTTTTTTAAAGCAAGCAAAGTAAACTGCACACATCAGGTGTCGAATAAAAGAAAAGGAATGCATAGAAATGTCTTTGTAATGAATTCTTGCAATCAGCTGTTGTGGTCAGTTTTGCAACATTTTACTTATTTATTATTTTATACATAAAGCAGCTGTTTTAGCGATAGAGAAAGAGAGCGACAGTCATGATCAGAATTATATTGGCACCATAAGAAAATATAATCAAAGAAGGTTGTGAAAATAAACCTGTATTTTTTGACCTTTCGATTTTTCAAAAAGAAAAAAAAAACTTAAAAAAAAGAACAATTATATATATCAAAAAATTTAAAGGAGAGCGCGACCAAAAAAAGTTTGAGAATCACTGGTTAAATGCCACATAATCTTCAGTTTTGTTAAATGACACTTGTCAATATTTCAAATTTACACAATACAAATTCAACTAGTTTTGTATTGTGTAAAGAGCAATTCCCAGAGCAGGAAACTTCAAACGTGCATTTAAATGCAGCCGACAGAAGATCCTGCCGTGGAACAGAGCGCCATTAACATAGCTTTCCATTAAATTACATTAGTCCCAAATCATTGTTAACGTACGTAATGCCTTCACCTTAGGCTATGAATTATGTATTGTGCTCTTTCTGTGGCTCTAATACAGTCTTTATGCTTCATATAGAGAGCTGTAATACAGATCGCACTCTCTTTCCCTTTGCTCTGTTTTAAACACCGAACTTCAAACTCATTTATGCCACATTGTTCATTCTTGAAGCAAACTTATGTGCGTTTGGTGATTAAATAAACAGTTTCAGACCGCTGCTGGAATTGAACGTGACGCGTCTGGTGTGTGACTTCTCCGAGAACGCAGCGCTCCGCTTTTGTCCAGTGTGTGACTTGCATTTTTTATTTATTTTGATTAGATAATCATGCAGTGTTCTAAAATAGAAGCAAATAAAGTGTGAGAGTACACATACGATATCAATAACATATGCATGTAATTTTAATGCTATGGCCTTGTGTAGATATTTAAAGATGGCCATATTTTAGCATGACTGTTGAAATTAAATGGTATTACTTTACAGTAAGAGTCCTTTTGTAATATTAATGAAAGCTGTAAAAGTATTGTTCCTAGTGTGTTCATTTCAACATTTACTATTATTAATAGGCTATATTTTTACATTTTAAAGTTTCTTTTTTTAACATTAGTAAACTATGAAATAACTTTAACGATCAATATATTAATTAATATGAATGTTTATTCATTTACAAAGTATGGTTCAGTACTGCTACTGCTTTTGTTAAATAGTAAGCGCTGTTTTAGTTTTAGTTTACCATTGTAAGAACTATCGGTGGATTAATCGGTATCGGCCAGTGTGGTCCAGCCTAGCTATCGGTATCGGCCACAGCCTAGCTATCTAGCTATCGGTATCGACCACAGCCTAGCTATCGGTATCGGCCAGTGTGGTCCAGCCTAGCTATCGGTATTGGCCACAGCCTAGCTATTGGTATCGGCCAGTGTGGTCCAGCCTAGCTATCGGTATCGGCCAGTGTGGGCCAGCCTAGCTATCGGTATCGGCCAGTGTGGGCCAGCCTAGCTATCGGTATCGGCCAGTGTGGGCCAGCCTAGCTATCGGTATCGGCCAGTGTGGGCCAGCCTAGCTATCGGTATCGGCCAGTGTGGTCCAGCCTAGCTATCGGTATTGGCCACAGCCTAGCTATTGGTATCGGCCAGTGTGGTCCAGCCTAGCTATTGGTATCGGCCAGTGTGGTCCAGCCTAGCTATCGGCCAGTGTGGTCCAGCCTAGCTATCGGTATCGGCAGAATCCACTATCGGGCACCTCTAGTGTGCATATACCATTTTCAAAACCTTTTCATCAAAAACTAAGCTGGAAAAAGGCAGCAAACTACAGCAGGGTAAATGTAAAGATTTATATGGGAGACCTTAGCAAATAAGAACTATAAATGTTCCATTACCAAGTGGCCCCGCAGTGACGGAATAAAAGCAGACAGAAGAGATAAAACATGTCATATTTACCTTTTTGTGCCAGTGTAATATAACACAATGTCATTAAGGTACACTAATTAGGAGGAAAGCAGCAGAAAGACAGGTAAAGCATTGCCCTGGTGTTAAAACTGAATCTGAAGCGAAAATATAACATACATCTCATTCTCAGTTCCATCGCATATTTAAGACATTTGAAAGGAAGATTTAAGACACTTTAATGATAATTAAGCCCTTATTTTCACATTAAGGAATGTAACACATGTTAGGGATCCGCAGGCACCCGGTTAAATCTCTGTTAGCTTCATGTTAATGTATCACAAGCAGCCATTAAAGATGAATGAAGAGTAAAGACCAACTTCTTTGTTCCTCGTGTTTTATTCCGCAGGGTTCTGGTTTAATCGTGTTCTCCTCGCTCTCTTCTTTCACAAACACCATCTTCACAGCTGATACTCCTGCTTGCTTCCAAACTTCACGACTTTGAAGATGAGAATACAGGTATTTATTGACCTGATTCAAAAACTGTATTTGACTATTTACAGAAACAACATTACACACCGTTTGCATTAAGCCAGCATCACGACACAACAACACGAGTCTTTTTCCTCTGGGGTCTAATGGTGTTCGTCAAGCAGGCGCTTGAGTGTTAGCGCCCCCGCTGGACTGGAGGCAGAGGGAAGCAATACAGTGCGTCTATGAGCTGCGCTGTTGGTTTCCTTTAAAAAAGCCGATCTGCGCAAATAAACGAGAAGGACTTAAAATTATAATTTAATAATTTATTAGTCAAAGATTTCATTGAAAATCACACAACCCTTGCAGCATGTAAATATGGAAATTAAGATAAGTGGAAACACGTGGTAATGATAAGATGTATAGCCTAATGGAAAAACACAACAACAACTAAATCCAAAATATTAAACAGGTTTAGCATGAAAAATAACAGCTTTGGGTTATGTGCCCATCTAAATACCTGGAACTAGAGTTGAATGACAGGTAATATGAATTCCATATCCACAAAAGAAGATATTTTGAAGATGTTTCTGAAAAGCTGCTTTTGAGGATTGATATTGCGTTGTGCAGATCCTTTGTGTGTCTAACACCAGATTCTGAATAGAACATCATCATTATCAATATTATCATTATCATTAACATCAACAACATTTAAAAACTTAATACAATTCAGAGAAGTCCAAATAGCAGCATAACAAAAAATACATCGATAAACAAAATAAAAATAACAGGAAAAGTAAGAAAGAAAAACAAATAAATACAGAAGAAACAAACTACAATGCAAGGGGCTTAAACATCAAAAAATACCTTCAAAAGATTAGATAGTTTAAGGGCTTTTTTATGACGCATGAGCTTTAAAGATTTGAAGACCATCACATCTTTCTGGAACAGTAATAAAGTGGGGGTTATTAAAGAATCTGCATTTATGAATGAAGTAACTGGCCAAAATCACAATATTATTAACCAAAAATTCAACATCACAATTCCGACAAAAGGACAAATATATTACAGTTTTAAAATCAAAGTCAGGTATTACACACTTCAAACTTCACCAAGCACAGAGGCCATCCCTTCATTTATTAGAGAATATGCATAAACAAAACACATCTGCTTCACAAAAGTTACCATCCAAATCAAACCTGTGTCTGAGGAACTCATTACTGGGATAAACATAAACATCGTTAATCAAGGTCTCTTCTTTACTTCAGAAGGGAAGGTCTGTGTGTTTACTGATGTTCTTAAACGCTCATTATTACAGCGCTGCTCTGCAGAATTAATACCAGAGACGATTAGATGAGCTCATCTTGGTATCACCGGTGAATAACACAAAGCACCTTTAATCAGCTGAACCAAACCAGCAGGAACAGCTTTCAACAAAGACACATATCATTCCTGAGTACAAATAATATTGTGTTTCTCACAAAAATCATCATAACCAAGATTATTTCCATCCCCAGCCATCACGTGTACAATGGACCACACACCTTTGTCCATCCAGTGCTGAAAAACACAGATTTCCTCTTAATAAAGATGCACTTATTACTCCACAACAACAGCTATGTGGCGGAAAGCTGTGTTTGAATATTAATTTCCAATATAATAATTCCTGACTATGAAAAGATGATAATTTACACTTTAATTTTGACGGCTCAAATCACAGCTTAAAAGGAAATCAATGCTTCAGAGAGAATCACACATTTGAGAAGAAAAGCTCAGCCAAACTGAATGTGTATTTCTGAGCGTAGACATCAACATCAAGTAGAGTAATTGTTCTCAGAGTCTCAATAATTCTTCTATCTTTGTTTGACTTTGGAATGAGAAGTTAAGCCCGGTCTCATAGCTGGAAGCAAAGCATTAGAATCAAAACACTCCTTTAAAACTTTAAATAACAAATCTTTATTATCCTCCCAGAAGAATTTGTAAAAATCAAACCGTCCTGACCAGGAGATCTACCCAAATGCATTTTTTAAATAGTTATTAAAATTAATTCTTTAAATTCAATATTAATCTGTGGAATAAAATCTTTTACCTTTTCAAAAAATTCCTTAGCATTATTTTCAGAGTATGACAAAGAGTAAATATTACTATAAAGTGAGTATATTTCCTCAGATATTAATTTAGGATCTGTGATTAGCTCATCATTAATAATTAAACTACGAACTGCATTACTTTGCTGTCTCCTCTTTTCTAATCGACAAAAATAAGCCGTATTCTTCTCTCCTTCTTCCATCCATTCTGCACGAGACCGTACAAACGCACCTTGTGCTTTCATTAGATACATGCTGTCTAATTTAGCTTGAAGAGAGAGTAACTTCTCAACATCCTTAATCATTTCTTGTGTATTACAGATATTATAACAGATATTAAATTCTTGAATTAACCTCGACTCCCTTTGCTTCAGATCTCTGCTTTTTTGTTTAGCACCCGAATTGAAATTTCCCTTGTTTTAAATTTAAAATACTCCCATTTAATCCCGTTAGAATGTAAAGAGAAGTCATTTTTAATCTTACTAATCAAATTTCTTATTTGACTGCAATAATATTTATCCTTTAAAAGTTCTGCATTAAACTTCCAATAGTCTTTCCTAATGGTGTGTTTGGTGTCAAAGTTAATGAAATCAGGCACTGATCTGTCAATGGCGCCGCAGAAACATTAGTTGCAAGCTCAGAATATCCTCAGCGATGAGCCAAAAGTCTATCCGTGATTTAGAGGATCCATTCGGTTTGAGCCAAGAGAACTGACTAGCATTAGGATGCTCGAGCCTCCATATACAGTATCTATAAGGGAATTTACCTGGCAAAACTCCTGAATAATGATATTGAAATGGTGGCTTGTATAACTAGAAGGAGGTCTGTCCAGACACTCATCGGGTGCCACATTAAAATCACCTCCAATTAGTACCAAATTTGTATGAAATTTCGATTTAAAATGCGTAACAGCATCTGTAATATTAGACAACCAAATCTTGTTTTGCCCACTACTGTTATACCCATAAATATGAACTAAAATAACAAAACCTTCACAGTTAACCACAGCAGTAAGCCATGTCCAGGAGCATCAGATGAGAAGTCACAACCTTCCCAGGGCCATTGTTAAGCCACCGGCTGACCGACTAGAGCCATGACTGAACAACAGTGTCTCCACGCTGCAGTTTCCAAAAAGCTGCATCTTCTTCAGTTGTGCGAGTCTCTTGTAGAAAAACTAAATGTGACTTCTGCCCCTTACAAAACAAAAATATACCTTTGCGTTTTACTTTGTCCTTTAGACGCCTTGCATTCAATGAACAACAAGATAAAGGAGACTTTAGTGAGAACATACTCTACTGGAACTCACAGTGAACAGTAATGAGATCTGAAGAATAAGCCTGCAACACAAAAAGAGTCTCTCAGAAATCAACATTTCCCTTTTTCCGAATATTCATCATCATGGAGCCTGGTACTTGTCATGTTTTTGAGGTAATTGTTTGTAAAGGTTTCATGAAGCTCATCAACTGCTCCTTATTATAATAATATAATAATTATGTTCCCAGTATTCCCTATATTACATACCCATACTATTTGTCCAGTATTCCCTTTGTTAGCTTTCGCTTTGCTCAACCTTTTCCTTCAGTAAACTCCTGCTCTCCCTTTAACTGTAACACACTGGATGATCTGAAGAGTGTGGGGTCGCACTCAGAGACGCAGCTGTGATCACCAGCCTCCTCTGCTGCGCTGGAGCTGGAGCTGCTGTGCTCTGATGGGTTTCAGGCGGCGTGGAGCTTGAAGACCAGAGCTCTGACGGAGATGAGCTGGAGGTGGATCAGGAAGGCATCGCTGATATGATGTTGGACGAGAGCTCCATCGCGCAGGTTGCACGTGAGTATTAATGGTCCCAGCAAAATAATTTACACTTCAGCCCATCAAGTCAAGATTATTTGTATATAGTGCAGCTCAGATGTTCCAGGTCTGTAGTGAACAGCTTCACAGGAACTGTGCTTTAATGTCTATAAGCCCCAGACATCTGTCAGAGGTGTATGTTTCTCCAGTTCTTCTGCACATGTTTTGGTCACTGAGGCTTCCAGGAACGAGTCGGGGAGCAGCGCCCACTGCAGCGGTCAGGTGCGGCCTCATCTGCTTAAACTACAACACCTGAAGCTGTAGATTACTAGCAGCACTGTTGGAGTAATTACAGTACGGGAGTGCTTGGGCTCTGCTTTTCTAAGTAGGGCTGCACGATTTTGGAAAAAAAACTCTTATTCCGATATCTTATTCCGATATTTTCTGCAATATATATTGCAATATGGAGAAGAAAAAAAACAAAAAACAGATGACTTGAATAGAAAAAATAATCAATGATTAGGGTGATTTTGTAGGTGAGTAAATCAGCATAGAAAATAAACAAATTACAAGAAGAGATTAATATAATAGAACAAAGATACAAATGAAGCAGTGCTTTATATTTTTTTGGTAAGTCTAACAGTATTCAGGTACAGAAATGTAATAATCAAATGTAAAATCTGTGTCAAAGCTACAAATGTGATTTTTCTCTGTGTTTTGTTGTTTGATTAACATTCATGGCACAGAAAGCCTCAGGAGCATTAAACTGCTCTGAATATACTGTTACACATCCGTTTTCTTTCTCAATTGTTTACCTTCACCCAAGCCATAAGCAAATGTGTTTACAAAGATACTCGCAGAGACATGTGTTTTGACATAATTGCGCGTGTATGTGTCATGTGCGTCTGCGTGACTCTCACCGCGTCTACACCGGACGACACAATACTACAGAACCCATTATAATCAGTGATGCTGTCTTGGATGCGGCGCGACACGACAAATCCCCGACAGTAAACTGCTGACTCCTTCTGTTTCTGACGTACTGACATAAAGCTCAAATGATTTGCAGCGGTCAATGTGTCGCGTCCCGTGTAGACACCGTGTCTGTGTGTGAGCAAAGAAAACGATCAGTATGCTAAACATCGTGGATGCGCACATCGTGATATCGCTGCTGAAACGATGTATCGTGCAGACCTAGTTCTGTGTACTGATGCACTGAAATTTCAGTAACTGAAAACGTTCTGCCAAAACATCAATTCTCAGTTTCAGCTGAAATCGTTTCAGAGGGTCAAATCATTGACGTTTAATGAGTTTAATTAGTTTCTCTGATTGCGTGTTTTGACTGTATCAGTGTGTATTTCATGCTCATAATGTGGATAAACTACAACCGCTAAACATAGGTCAGACATGTGGACACTAGTGATTAGGGCTGGGCAATAAAACGATAACCATAATTATCACAATATAATTTTCCTCAATAAAACGATAAATGTTCGATATAACGTTTATGCGCTAGAAGCAGAACAAAACAGTGCGACTCATTTAAAGCGCGTCATACGGAGCTCACTAGAGCAGATGTGTTTACTCGCTGATGAGTCTCGGTCACGCAATCTAAACACGCTGTGAGATCTTTTGACATGAAGTAAAGTTTCAGCTTTCACCTTCTTACAAAATTCAAACAATAAATCACAAACAAAGCATGGCTTAATTTGGAGATTAATGCATCTTTTGCTAGTTTGTGCTTTTTGCTGTTCAATATGAGAGCTGCTGTTTACATATTTGTTGTCAAATGAACTATAATGTGATGCTTGATTGAGTCGTGTAGCCCTGTAATCCTTGCCTTTATCCTCACGTGTAAGTTATTGCTCATATGAGGGTTGATTCCTCATTGAGATATTTAATGGTGTTATGTGTCCTAGACCGATGACTCAGTCGGGGCGTCCCGTCACAGGGTTTGTGAGCATGCAAGCGCTCATGTACAGACGTGCTTTACTGTTTGTGGTACAGTATATAATATTGTGATTATTTCATGTACAGAAAGTTCAGTAGACATGACTGTGATGCAACAAGAGTCGAGCTAAATATCATGCTGCAATCAACACTTTTCACCATTAGTTCATCTTGGTGGCTGTTATACTAAAAAAGCAGTAAAAGTTTTCAAGAGATTTCCACGTGTAATACTCATTTCATTCATCAGGTTTGTAGAAATGTAGCACTGCATCAGTGTCTCAGCAATGGATGCTCTGCAGTGAATGGGTGCCGTCAGAATGAGAGTCCACACAGCTGATAAAAACATCACAATAATCCACAAGTAATCCACAGCACTCCAGTCCATCACATCTTGAGACATCTCGGACTCTCATGCTGTCATGTTTAAAAAATCCGCTTTAAAATGAAATTAATTGCTAATTACAATACTCTTGATGTAAAAAAAATAATAAAATAATGCAAAGCCTGTACAAATACTAGAAATTGTGAGAAATAATTGTGACTCTACGGGAGGGGACATGTTCGGTTCACTTAGTTTTGTTGTGGCCATTTACTCATTAGTGAACATTCACTGTGCTCGTTATTTCACTCATATTGCATATAGGCCTGCACAAGAATCATGTTGTTTACAGCCAAATAATATTACAGGACCCATGGCTGATCGTTCAGTGAAGTCGTGGAGTAACTTTGGGGGAAAGATTTGGTTACAAATAGCTTTAAAGAGCAAACAATGCTGACCTTTATTTAATTTTTATTTATTCTTTATTTTAATTTTTTTAATTGATTTTAAAAATACAATTCAGTATGTTCTCAAGACATTTAGCAAACAATGTTTATCCACACGAGGATGGAATATCATAAAATAAATAAACTAAGATGAAATGAAAAGTAGAGGGCAACACAAACATTCATTAATTTCTCTGCGTTAATTAATGATGCCATGCGTGCACGCGGAGGACAGTCGAACTCTGGCAAGCAGTTGAAATTCATAAAGAGTGAAGACATAAGACTAAAACACTCAGGAGGAAGACGGAGGAGAAGAAGAGGATGAACGGCCATCAAAACAGGTAATAACAGATAAGATAGTATGGAGATAATGTGGAGATTCTATGCCACAGTATGTGAATCCAGGAGAAATAAAAATGTACATTTCAATAATGAAGC
Organism: Sinocyclocheilus grahami; assembly: GCF_001515645.1. NCBI lineage: Eukaryota > Metazoa > Chordata > Actinopteri > Cypriniformes > Cyprinidae > Sinocyclocheilus > Sinocyclocheilus grahami. The sequence continues at coordinate 17,249 of NW_015507240.1, forward strand.
ATAGTTCTCCTTTGATTGTAACACAAACATGCATTTCTGTAAAGCTGCTTTGGAACGATATGTCTTCTGAAAAGCATTGTAAAAATAAATGTGAATTGAATTGAATCCCTGGTATTGAAAACTTTAAATTGTCATTTTGGCAGCAAAAGAGCAAAAAGACGACCTGTACCCCAAAAGAGGACCAGGTGACTGAAAGCCTGAAGAAGGAGCTGATGGCAAAGCAAACATCTTTACAGGTAAATTATCTTAATATTTGCACATTTCAGGGAAAACCTTATTAGAGTTAATTTTGAAGTCATTTTGAGTTGAAGTCATAACTTTTGTCACTTTTGCTGCAAAAGAGGATGCAGACTATTTCATCTTGTTTTTTGGCTCATTGTGTTCTGGTGTAGTCAACTATCGAAAACGAGTCCTCCTCAGACGAGGGCCAGCAACTGGAGTAAGGTACAGCTGCAAACGAAGGAACTTAATAGAGAGAACAAGAGGCTAAAAGAAGTCAGTGGTAAAGAGATACTTGATGCCATGAGAGGTAATTGTGAACTTTAATATGAACTGCTTTAGCAAAGTGACTGCTGCAGCTAACGGTTTCCTCACCAGACTCAAACTAAACCATTTTAATATTATGCTAAGCACAAACAAGTGTGTTGCATGGCAATGATTGACGCCGTCACTGAGGATTTATTTAGAATAATGTTTAAAAGCTTTCTTTTTTTCCATTTCAGCAGTGCACTTGCATATAGAGCTTGCCCAAAAGCTCTTCTGATTTGCTATTATTTGTGATTGATTTTTGGCTTTTGTGTCAACATGCAGTTTTATAATCACTTATATCTCCACTCTCTCAACAGAGCTTGCAGCAGTAGTGACAGATCTCACAGACCTCACCTCCTGATTTCTTGCATGACTCTACCTTAAACATTGTGTTTACAGTTTTTAGAACTGGGGTGTAAATTTGACTGTCATAGTTATTTTATGTTTATGTCGAATCCAATACAATAGATCGAAATAATGGATTTATAAACAAAAATCCTTATAGGTCAAGGTCAGTTTATTTATATAGCACATTTAAAAACAGCTAGTGTATGCCAAAGTGCTGTACATATACAAATAAAGTAAATATAGAGATTAAGAGAATAAAAGGAAAAGTCTCAAAAACACAATCAATACAAAAACACATTCAAATACACAAACATACATTTCATCCAAAAGCCAAGGAATACAGATAAGTCTTCAGGCGGGATTTAAAAACAGGAAGGGACGGCGCAGGTCTAATGTCCAGAGGTATGCTGTTCCTTACTCGAGGACCGGCTGCAGAGAAAGCCCGATCCCCCTTAGATTTCAAGCGAGAGCGAGGTATATGCAAGCAAAGTTTATCAGAGGATCTGAGAGAGCGAGAGGATTGCTGATAGCTGAGAAGTTGGGACATTTATGAAGGGGCTAGATCATTTAATGCTTTATACACAATATTAAAATGGATCCTATGCTGCACCAGTAACCAATGAAGAGATGCTAGGACAGGAGAAATGCTTTCTCTCCTCTTAGTAGCAGTCAGAAACCTCGCAGCTGCATTCTGGACTAACTGCAAGCGATTCAGAGATGAATGATTGAGACCCATATAAAGCGCATTGCAATAATCAAGTCTGAAAGTGATGAAGGCATGAGTAACGATCTCCAAATCCTTAAACGAGAGCATAGATTTTAATTTGGCTATTTGACTTGGTTGAAAGAAGCTGCTCTTCACCACAGCACTTATCGGTTTTTCAAAGTTCAGATCTGTGTCAAAAATCACACCTAAGTTTTTAGCAAAAGGATGAATGTTTGATGACAGAATCTAGATTAATAGTGATATCAGAGACAGCACCTGGGGGTCCAAAGACAGCAATCTCAGGTTTGCTCTCGCTTATGTTCGTAATTCTGAGTAAGTGATTTTTTTGTGTAGTCCACTGATAGCGTACATAAGATTTTACTTCAAATTTAAAGTACAATTAAAAGGTATATGTCAAGTATAAAAATTTATAGGTAAATGAACATTGCAGTGTACTTAAAGTGTAAAAATAATAAATAAGTAAACTAAGTATGATGTTGTAGTAGAAACCTACTAGTTTACTAAGAGTACACTATCAGAACACTTGCATGTACACTTGCAGTATAAGACTAGTAAACTACTAGTTAACCAAGAGTACATTAAGAACACTTGAAAGTATACTTGCAGTATAAAACTAGTAAAAGTCGTGTATTTATAGGCTAAATGTGAACGCTCATTGGGATGCTACTCTTTATTTGACAAGCTCATAATCACACCTTCATAAGTGGGAAGAGTAAGTTTCTGACAGCACGTGAAGGCAGCTGATTTGCTGCACATCTCTCTCATATTACCTTTCATAATCCACCTGCTGCTCCTGCTGCTCCTCCTGCTGCTCCTCCTGCTCCGCGCATCACACACACATTAAGCCACACATGCGGGATGATCGCCGTCAGTATGATTAGTGTGTGGTTTACATGCGCTTTGGGCTGTGTTCGTCACGATAAAGGGTGTTAACGAGATGCTAAGCGAGTGTAACAAATGTATTTCAGCCTTGTTAAATGAACAAAATCCGTAATAAATCGTAAGCGGAAGTAATTAAAAGCTCTGGATGCTGGTTTAAAGCGAGTAAAGTAAATGTGTCGCTATATCGCAAGCAGATGTCGACGCCGTCTGTTTTTGGTTGTGAAAGGTTGTCAGTCGGTTTGAGAGTGATTACAGCAGTGTTTAGCAACGCCAGAGAACTAGTGTTGGGTCGTTCTTGAACGAATCTTTAATGTGACTCGGGAGTGATTCGTTCAGTCGCTATTATTCCGCGATTTTTGTCTGCATTTTCATAGATATTGAGATTTTGGAACTTCAGTGTACCGTTA
>NW_015507240.1:21524-21733 GCF_001515645.1 Sinocyclocheilus grahami
ATGGATAACCCCATTTCGTCAAAATCCAAAGATGAGGGATTTGCACTCAAATCTATCGGACGACCCTTTACGTTGTCAAGCGACGAATAGGGGGTACCCTCAACGTCTGCTTATGGAAGTTACCAAACGGCAGTATGTGACGAATAGGGGTGAGACTGTGTTGCTTCCTTCCTGCAAAAAAAGATCTCTATGAAGAATTTCAGTCAGGT
>NW_015507240.1:23464-23913 GCF_001515645.1 Sinocyclocheilus grahami
AAAAAAAACCCTTCCTCCCCACACTTGGTTTCTCCCGCAGGTATAAAGGCTCATTCCGCTGGCGTGCTGTTTCTTAATGGATCAGTGGCCTGCAGCTGATGTGAGTAAGTGCTGCGCTTCTGAACGGTTTCTAGATTTATATGTTAGTTTTTAGTTAAAAGATGGTAATACATATGCCTGTTTAACATTTTCCTTTTAGTTGTGTTAGAATGAGTTGTCCTCGCCCATGGTTTACGGTTTAGTGAAGTGTTTGTGTTGCTGTGAGCTGGTTCTGTTAGAGAATGCTGCCTTCACGTGCTCGAGAAGAGATGTTAATTAGGAGCTTCCTCAACAGGAATGGGATGTATGTGCTACTGGGCGGGCCATAAACTCTAAACCTGGTGGAGGGACCAGCATTGCTGCTGTCAGTGCTATTCTCACAACAGCTGCATCACTTTGTCCTGTCGCTA
>NW_015507240.1:26327-26691 GCF_001515645.1 Sinocyclocheilus grahami
GCAACATGAAAATTTGATACTGGCATATCCCTTTTGTAGACATACTTTTCTGATGTCTGGACTCTTATTTTAAGAGGTGTAGAAAAATATAGTTCACTATATTGGTAATAAATATAATTTGAGAATTTATATTTCAGGTTTTGACTGCAAATGTCATGTCCGTAACAGTGGAATTGCCCATAACCAACTGGGTCTATATGTGAACCTTGTTTTGACCGTATTAGCACAACGATAGCCTAGTCCTGTAATCAGGCACTGTTTGATGCCGTTTTATCATCCGTGATCAAAAATTGTCATCGCATAGACCCCTACCTTAGCCTAACAATGCCTTAAATCCAAAACCAATTTCTCCCCAGGGAGACAA
>NW_015507240.1:28249-32091 GCF_001515645.1 Sinocyclocheilus grahami
AAAAGAAAAGTAAGCGTCGAGCCCTGTGCACAATCATTAAAATAATTGATCAAACACTGCTTCAAGCAATTTAAACCATTCAAGTGCAAGAAGATACAAAAGGGAACGTTACACGTGTTTTCTTTTCACGCGCACACAAAGCCACATCTCTGACAGCACAAACACAGAATTGAGTTCTTTCACATCTACGTGTGCTTGAATGGACAAATATGCACAATTGTCAAATACTGGTCTTGCCGAGTATTCTTGTAACTCGGTCTGTTAATCAGATGTGTATCAATACATTGGTCTGTGTATTAGTTCTTAAAGTGACAGCAGCGTGTACTGTACTCACTCCTTTCAATGTCATTGACTTTAATCAAACAAAAGACAAAGAAAATCTCATTGCAATTGACCAAATAACTTTTGCAGCTTTAACAAGGATTAATTTATATTTAATTTACATAATGATATACGTCACAATAAAATGTAAACTAATAAGTTAAAGTATTCGGAGATTTACTCTGCAGGTCTTGATGCTCAATTCTGACTTGTTGCCTATATCCGATTTTTTTTTTTTTTTTGCCCCATCTGTTTACACGTTCTTTCAATTGAGTCCCATATCCGATTCATGCATTTACACTTGCCATACCATCTGAAACATTGCGTTGTCATTTACCGCCTGCACATGTGCTTCCTCCTGAGAATAATGTGACCTGTGCTGACAAAACCAGTCACAATGAGCAATTAAAAAAAATGACATTCTCCATTAAAAGATCTTAAAAATTATTTGATTTGTTGGAACCTGACAAAAAAAATGACTGAGCGACACCTGTTTGAAGTCGATAGAAGTCCTTCGTCTTCTCTTATTAATTACTATATTAATAATCACAATATAGCTATTTTATTTCATCTTTGCTATTATAAATAAGAACAGATGCCAAAAAAAAAAACTGTAAAACAAATAGCCTAGAAAGAAACAAATAATGCATTGCCTTTTATCATTTTATATCTAAAGTAAAGCATAATGTACAAAAAACAAATAATCAAATATAAAAATGTGTTCATTACATTTTTATAATCAAATATAAAAATGTAATGAACACATTTTTATATTTGATTACATTTATTAAAACTACAGAAGCAGTTCAATGAAGTGCAGGAAGTGATTTCCTCTTTTATTGTGAGATTAACATCGAGACAGACGTCCTATACTGTAATGCACGGATCTAATATAATGTTGCACATCAGATGTTTTTCCAGAACAGATTGTTTGCATGAATACTGTAATTCTGTATGCATTTATCAGGATCGCGCAGCGTTATATGCACGCACTTCGGATGAAAGTCAGCGTGAGAAGCGAGCAGAGAAAGGTAATCCTCTCAGAAAATGTACAAAAAGATAATTTTAGATATTTAATCACTACTTGGAGCATTTTTCTTTTTTTTTTTTGCTTGTATCTAAAAATAGCCAGTGCGAATTTACACATTTTGCCAGCACGGGTCACATGACGTCATTAAACAGCAGGAAAGTACGTGTGTGTGTAATCTGCCCAAAATAATGAAACCATCCGTGATTGATTAACTAGTGGAAAACCTCCCCTGGCCCTACACGTTTGGTAACTGCTGGCTCTGTGCGCGCGAGAGCTGGACTGTATCTGGTGATAACTGTTATCAACTGATAACAGGTAATGCTCTCACGCAACCATTCAGATTAGAGTAGCAGACTTTAGTCAGGGTAGTGCCTTTAAAAAAAAAAACAAGGCTGTGAGGGACAGGAGTACAGAGTTTTCAATGGGTTGTACAGTGTTACGGCCAAAGCCATAACATAATGAGGGACAACATAAAAGGCTCGGTTCATAGGGAAATTTATTTAAAGTAAAGGCTTAACGTAAAGTGGGGAGAGAAAAGGATCGGGTAAACCAAGGAGAGTGCAGCTGGACTGCTGCTGGGAACGCCGCCGCCTCAATCTGGTCAAGAGACGTCTTAAAGGCCCGCTTAGTCCACAGTTGTAGGGAACCTAATCACAAAACAGATACAAAATCAGGTTGAGAGTAAAAATCAGCAACTTGTATCAATGATGACTACAGGTTCAAATCTAGAACTAGTATGAAAATAGTGTTAGTTACTAGGGGTCGATAGGTTTTTCAAGGTCGATACCGATTATTACAGATCAAGTAGACTGAGAACCGATATGTGTCTGATGTAAAAATGAAAATGTCAATTAAGAATAATAAGGGCTTTGACACAAACTGCCTTCCCTGGTGTTGTTGAGTGTAGTACTCCCACTGTAAACGCTTTATTTTTTTTGGGTGAACAAAGGGTTTACCATTAATTAAAACATGGAAGAAATGGCGTATTGTGGATTTTATTCTTTTAAATAAAAGTTGTTGTAGTCGGGGGTTAAAGCAAAAAAAAAATTTGGCTGAATTTATCCTCGGCCAAACCCCGTTCCTCAGCCATACCGGTCACGCACCCAGTTTAAGAGCAGTGTTTTTCTTGTAATCAAGAGCGCTTGTCCTCCTAATTTAAACAATTCTGATCAATCAAAAATTCTGATATTAGCCTTCCTAATGAGGTGAAGTGATTAACGGGGCATTTTCTTTTTACCTTTTGCAATGGCATTTTCATCTGTAAAATTCTAAGATTTATGTTTAAGCTTTTTAAAATTTATATTTAAAACTATATGATAAGTAGAATAAGACATAAGTTACCAATCATGAAATTAGTATTAATGAGAAATTAATTTGTACTACAGAGGTGGCACAGAAGAACACAAGTGGTTTGTAGGTGTATTTTCAGACATTCAATGAGGCTCAGAGGTCGCATGAGTGCAATTAAATTCATGTGGAGATTACAATTTTGAATACAGAAATATTACATTTAAATAACTGCAATTATACCTGAAACTGCCAGCAGGTGGTGGCAAATCACAGATTATCACTGAATCATTCATTCAATTGGTTCGTTTGAACTGCTTGTTCATTCAGAAATGAAGCACGTGACTGTCTTTATGAATGGGTAATCATGAATCACTGACTCACTGGATTTGTTCAAAAATGCACTCATGAATGAACACCGCTGTGTTTGCTTTTAGAAATGCGCAGCGGCTGAGCTGTTACTTTATTTGGAACTATTTTCGTTGGTGAAATCGAGCAAAATCAGGCAGTACATGTTTATTGAACTTGTATTAAGTCAATATCGCATTTGCAAACTCTATTAAAATCTGTCACTCTCCTTATGGCGATCTGTGGGCGCACAGAAAATGAGAGTTCTCAAGACTCAAAAGCACGTGCAAATGATAAGATCCGTCATCTGTCATCGCGTTAAGCGCGGAATGAGTAGAATTATTATTACGGTAATAGCCGCAATCCTGCACCTGAAATTCAAGTCCTACTCTGTTTTCTGCTAATAACCCGACTGTGCATGATGCAGGCGTTATGTTGTCAGTGAGAAGCTGCAGCCGTGGCGGGGAGGATGTTTGGTGTGCTGGTGTTCTGACAAATAATGCTACCTATCAGATTATGCTACCAACAAATCGTCAGAACACCGGCAGAACAACAATGTGCTACATGTTTCTTTTCCCCTCGTTTTTTCCAATTGACGGAAATCTGTCGTAGCGATGGAAAACTTTAATTCCTTAGTATTATGTACATCATACACACAGTAATATATTTCTGATAATTTCATTAAGCTAACCCGAACTTATATTTTGACATGAGGATCTTTGTTTCTGTAGGTCTATGTAAAAGAGTTTTACTCCAATGAAAGTGTCAATGCTCATGAAGTGAGGAGTCAGAGCAGTTCTGTAGGTGTTCATGTATTTATGTCCTCCTATAGTGAGACGACAGAAGCTGAAATCAC
>NW_015507240.1:32729-34791 GCF_001515645.1 Sinocyclocheilus grahami
ATTAAGTCAATATCGCATTTGCAAACTCTATTAAAATCTGTCACTCTCCTTATCGCGATCTGTGGGCGCACAGAAAATGAGTTCTCAAGACTCAAAAGCACGTGCAAATGATAAGATCCGTCATCTGTCATCGCGTTAAGCGCGGAATGAGTAGAATTATTATTACGGTAATAGCCGCAATCCTGCACCTGAAATTCAAGTCCTACTCTGTTTTCTGCTAATAACCCGACTGTGCATGATGCAGGCGTTATGTTGTCAGTGAGAAGCTGCAGCCGTGGCGGGGAGGATGTTTGGTGTGCTGGTGTTCTGACAAATAATGCTACCTATCAGATTATGCTACCAACAAATCGTCAGGACACCGGCAGAACAACAACAATGTGCTACATGTTTCTTTTCCCCTCGTTTTTTCCAATTGACGGAAATCTGTCGTAGCGATGGAAAACTTTAATTCCTTAGTATTATGTACATCATACACACAGTAATATATTTATGATAATTTCATTAAGCTAACCCGAACTTATATTTTGACATGAGGATCTTTGTTTCTGTAGGTCTATGTAAAAGAGTTTTACTCCAATGAAAGTGTCAATGCTCATGAAGTGAGGAGTCAGAGCAGTTCTGTAGGTGTTCATGTATTTATGTCCTCCTATAGTGAGACGACAGAAGCTGAAATCACCGCGAGCGCTGCACACTTTGTATGTGTAGAAAATGACACCGCTCGTCTGCGTATCATTTTACATACACAGACACGCAGAACATGCTGGATTCATATTTAAATAGTATTTTTGCGGTTTAATATTTACAGATACTAGTCCATATTGCGACTATTTAAGTGTACTGACCTACTTTTGATTAATTCATCCAAACTTTGACAAATTCCATGACGTTCCGCATCATACAGTACGTTCCATTTATACGACTGGATTCCGCGATTCCGTCCGCATTTTCATAGATATTGAGATTTTGGAACTTCAGTGTACCGTTAGTGGATTGGGATCGATTGCAACTTAAGCAACGTCTGCTGCTGCCTTACCTTTGAGAGACAACTGATGCGTGATATAGAGCCTTATTTTTTAAAAATTGCAGCAGATTGCATAGCGGAACCAATTACTGCTATGTTTAATTTAAGTTTAACTTCAAATGAAATTCCACATGCATGGAAATCAGCTACGGTTCTCCCTTTGTTAAAAGGGGGTGACCCTTTTGAATTAGACAATTACAGACCTATTTCAAGGCTCAGTTATTGCGAAAGTATTTGAATCTCTTGTAAATGACCAAGTAAAACTGTTTTTAATGGAAAATAATATTTTAAATGAATTTCAATCAGGTTTCCACTCAGGTCATAGTACTATTACAGCTGCTATGTTGACTACAAATGACATTACATGCCTAGATAATAAACAGTACTGTGCTGCTCTGATGATCTCTCTAAAGCATTTGATTCTGTAGATCACAATCTTATTGCAGAGACTCAGTTGGTTGGGTTTTAGTAAAATGAGTCTAAATTGGTTTAAGAATTCTGACAAAGAATGCAGTACGTCTCAGCTGAATTTCATTTCTACAGAATTAAAAATAAATAAAGGAGTCCCACAGGGATCTACTTTAGCTCCTATTTTATTTTCACTTTATATAAATGACCTAGGTCAAGAGAGAAACACGACAAAAATCCATTTATATGCTATTTATACAGTTGCACAGTCTATGAATCAAGCCATAGAGCTGTTACAAGATTCCTTTCGGTCACTGCAATTTTCATTGTTAAAACTGAAATTGGTTTTAAATGCTAACAACTAAATATATGGTCTTTACTCGTAGTCATTCCACCTATTCTAACCTTGGAAGGGAACTGTATTGAAAGAGTAAATAGTTATCAATACTTGGGCTTATGGCTTGATGAACGGTTGGGTTTTAATATTCATATTGAAAATCTTCTAAAAAAGCTCAGACCTAAATTGGGTTTTCTTTTTCGTATTAAGTGCTTTCCTTTTGAAGCAAAAATAATTATCCAAAGTAGTTTCCTTTCGGTGTTGGACTATGGTGATGTGGTTTATATGCATGCAAA
>NW_015507240.1:34932-37702 GCF_001515645.1 Sinocyclocheilus grahami
TTTGTAATCTTTTATCATATTATACTTGTAATTATAGCACTAGAAACTCTTATAAATTACATTTGACTGTTCCCAGAGTATACTCTGAATTTGGCAACTGCCTTTTCCTCCTATGGTCCTAGGCTATGGAATGAAATGCAATGCAGAGTGTTATGTTAGAAACAATTCCATCTCTAAATATTTTTAGAAATCTTTCTACCTGGAAGAAACTTGTGAATGTTTTATGTAATTTGATTTGATGTTGGTTGATATATATATATTTTTTTTGTGTTTAATCTGTATGTGAAACTTTCTGTGCTGCCATTTTGGCCAGGACTCCCTGGTAGAAGAGATTTATATCTCAATGGGATCATTCCTAGTAAAATAAAGGATAATAAAGGCTGCATCAGAGCCAAATAGCGCATTTTCAAAATTAAGTTTTTATCTGCGAATCGGTTTTGAAAATGACCGATACAATAATCATAATGCTTAATATCGGCACCGATAATCGGTCGACCCCTATTAGTTACTGCAGTGGAGTTTAATCCCATGCTGCATGATATATTTCTGAGTGAAGTTAGTTTTTTTTTTTTTTTTAATACTTTCTCAATGGGATCATTCCTAGTAAAATAAAGGATAATAAAGGCTGCATCAGAGCCAAATAGCGCATTTTCAAAATTAAGTTTTTATCTGCGAATCGGTTTTGAAAATGACCGATACAATAATCATAATGCTTAATATCGGCACCGATAATCGGTCGACCCCTATTAGTTACTGCAGTGGAGTTTAATCCCATGCTGCATGATATATTTCTGAGTGAAGTTAGTTTTTTTTTTTTTTTAAATACTTTAGCAAGAATCCTTTAAATTTATCAAAAGTGAAGAAAGACATTTATAATGTTACAAAAGATTTCTATTTCAGATAAATGTTGCTTTGAAATCACAGGAATAAATTACATTTTAAAATGTATTCCAATAGAAAATTATTTTAAATAGTAAAAATATTTCAAAATACTTTCAAACGTGGATTTGCTCTATTTTGGTCACGCTACCATAGACATCAATGCTTGTATCTGAATTCTGAACTTTCTTCCCAGTATTTCTGTGATATGAATGACTGTACGACCAAAATAATACTGTGTAGTTTGTGAACCGGTTTCTTAACCAAATATGGTAACTGCTCTCGGTGTCAGCGGCAGTGTGAACGCAGATTTGAATGATCCGGTAAGACTTTGTCAAAGGTTTAATAGACACGGGAGAATCGTTGTCATTTAGAAATGAGATTGTGTGGTCTGAATCGAGATCGCAAATTTTTTTTTTTTAACGATTAATCGTGCAGCTCTATTAACAATTGGGTGCTGATTGGATGTGAAAAGCGGGCATTACATTTTGGAAACACAACCACCCTGAATTTTCTGTTATTCCACCTTCAAAATGTGTGATTTCAAGCTAGCTTTATCCCTCTTTTAACAGACTGTGTTTGTTCCTTTTCATCAGCAGAGACGTCCTGCGAGAGAGAAGGGAGACGAGCGAGGCTGGATGAGGAGGGGAGAAGAGAGAAGGACAATGAGGGGAAAAGTTATGGGCGGACAGGAGCCTGGAGCTCTCCTTTCCCTTTAACATCTATTTCCTTACCATTCTGACAGTCTCTCATCTCCTCTTCATTTCATCGTCTGGAGATGGATGGAAAGCCTCAGCACAACTCAAAGGTGAGGAAGATTGTCAACTATTAATAACATTGTATTTGTTTATTTAAATATTCATAATGCGTCCGTTTTTATAATGTAAGATTTGTGTATTTTGGTATGTTTTGGGCATTAACCCTCAACAGATAAGCTCAGGCCGGTTGGAGCTGTCTGTTTCAAGTCAGCCCTTGATGGGGGTGCAGGGCTTGTATTGTTTCAGGTCTGATCTCTCCCTGCATCTTTTCTCCATCTGTCTTTTCACTCTTAATTTCTCACTCCTTTCTCTGGCTTTGTTTTCTTTCGTGCCTTCCTGTAACTCAGCCTTAATTTTCTCTCTTGTCTCTCGTGTTCATGATCTCAGTCATGTTTTCATCTCTCTGACTTTCTCAGACTCAGTCAGATAATTTTCTTGCTCTTTCTTCTCACACAGATCATTTGAGTTTTTTTTTTTTGTGTGTTTTTTTTATTTTAACCAGCGGCTCCAGTCTACATTCCCCGAAGTGTGACAACATCATGAAGAGTTTTCCAGTCTTTGTACGAGCAGAAGGCCAGATGACAATCTGCACACTGAAGTGGGGGAAAAAAAAAAATTTACCAAGCCATAATCTTCTGAAAGGAAAGCAAATGATACTGTTCTATATTTCTTTGCAGCCTGATGAAACATACCAATTTGCAAAACTAACAATGCATAGTTGATGTAAAAAAACTTGATGACTTTCCTACTGCTAAATTCTTTAAAGAATTCTGACCAAAAACCTCTGCATGTAATAACCTAAAACAGAAGAGAGGGCGTCTGATATATTAATATAACCCCATACCTCCAATTCAATATTTACATTTTGTTCCTATATTTTGACCATCATGAACGGTAAGCTGCTCTGCCCGCTATAGTATTTGGTCTTCTTTGTGTCTGTATTCAGTGTATTTGACTTTTGCTAATGTCCTGTTTACAGACTCAGGAGTGATGTATTTTTCTTTATCACTGTCCCAGTAGCTCCCGAAAATATCTGACAAATGGGTACAAAAATGGAGAAATGTATTTGTAGTTGTGTTTTTTTTTTGTTTTTTTTTAAACCGTTTTTTTCGGGAGCTACTGGGACCGTGATA
>NW_015507240.1:41577-42058 GCF_001515645.1 Sinocyclocheilus grahami
ATTTTCTCCCAAATAGGCCCACCACAACTACAAACAGCCGCTACTGTCTCACAATATTACAGCAATCAATGTAATGCTGCATTTATGGCAAATAACATAACAAAACCCATGGTGACCCGGCAGAAAAACAATGAAAACCATTAGAATTTCTGTGATGGTTTCTATTACAAATACCATTACAAACCATCAACAATTAAATGGTTTGCGGTAGTGTTTTGGAGCATGTTCCATTAGGATTTAGTGGTTTTAACAATAGGCAACCAATTACCAGTAGAGACCAATGACAAAACTAATTGAATTTGTATTGTGTAAATTTGAATTGACAAGTGTCATTTAATGAAACTGAATATTATGTGGCATTTAACATTAGTTCTGAATTATTATTTTTTTTATTTACTTGAATATTAAACATTTGAAATTTAACACAACTAAACGTTTTTATGGTAGAATTTTATAGACATGCATTTTCAAACGGCAATTT
>NW_015507240.1:42336-42556 GCF_001515645.1 Sinocyclocheilus grahami
GGTGTGGACGCTAATATCGTTATCTTTATCGTTATCTTTATAGTTCTCGTTCTTGGTGTGAGCGGGGCTTTAGAGTTAGCACTTGACTAACTGGGGCCCAGGTCAGGAGGCAGACAGACTGGCTAAACCGACTCGCGTCACAGAAATCAGTTAAATCCAGGGACGGACTAGGAGTAAAAAAACGGCCCTGGATTTTCTCCCAAATAGGCCCACCACAACT
>NW_015507240.1:42566-67645 GCF_001515645.1 Sinocyclocheilus grahami
TATGCAGTGTTATTTTACATTTGATTATTCAATTTCATAAGCCTCGTTTACTCTGCAGGTCTTGATGCTCAATTCTGACTTGTTGCCTATATCCGAATTTTTTTATTTTTTATTTTTTTTTTTTTCAAAAGGCCGAAAATTAAATTGGGTTTTTTTTTTTTTTTTTTTGTCCCATATCCGATTCATGCATTTACACTTGCCATACCATCTGAAACATTGCGTTGTCATTTACCGCCTGCACATGTGCTTCCTCCTGAGAATAATGTGACCTGTGCTGACAAAACCAGTCACAATGAGCAATTAAAAAAAATGACATTCTCCATTAAAAGATCTTAAAAATGATTTGATTTGTTGGAACCTGACAAAAAAAAATGACTGAGCGACACCTGTTTGAAGTCGATAGAAGTCCTCCGTCTTCTCTTAATTACTATATTAATAATCACAATATAGCTATTTTATTTCATCTTTGCTATTATAAATAAGAACAGATGCCAAAAAAAAAAAATGTAAAACAAATAGCCTAGAAAGAAACAAATAATGCATTGCCTTTTATCATTTTATATCTAAAGTAAAGCATAATGTACAAAAAACAAATAATCAAATATAAAAATGTAATGAACACATTTTTATATTTGATTACATTTATTAAAACTACAGAAGCAGTTCAATGAAGTGCAGGAAGTGATTTCCTCTTTTATTGTGAGATTAACATCGAGACAGACGTCCTATACTGTAATGCACGGATCTAATATAATGTTGCACATCAGATGTTTTTCCAGAACAGATTGTTTGCATGAATACTGTAATTCTGTATGCATTTATCAGGATCGCGCAGCGTTATATGCACGCACTTCGGATGAAAGTCAGCGTGAGAAGCGAGCAGAGAAAGGTAATCCTCTCAGAAAATGTACAAAAAGATAATTTTAGATATTTAATCACTACTTGGAGCATTTTTCTTTTTTTTTTTTCTTGTATCTAAAAATAGCCAGTGCGAATTTACACATTTTGCCAGCACGGGTCACATGACGTCATTAAACAGCTTCTGAACCTCATTAAATGTCTGAAAGTACATCAAGCCACTTTTGTGTTCTTCTGTGCCACCTCGACAAATTAATTAATTGATTTTTAACTTGTTTCTTCTACTCCTATTGTCATTTTAATTACAATTTTTAAAAAGCTTATAAAATATAATTAAGAATTTGACAAAAGATGACATACTTTTAATAAAGTTAGAGGAGTCAAATATCACCTCGTAATGGGAAGGCTACTTTTTGATAACATTCTGGATTATTGTTTAGAAGGTGCTCCTAAAATTGAACGTGCTCCTAAATTTAAGTTAGGAGCACAAAAGAAAAGTAAGCGTCGAGCCCTGTGCACAATCATTAAAATAATTGATCAAACACTGCTTCAAGCAATTTAAACCATTCAAGTGCAAGAAGATACAAAAGGGAACGTTACACGTGTTTTCTTTTCACAAAGCCACAAAGCCACATCTCTGACAGCACAAACACAGAATTGAGTTCTTTCACATCTACGTGTGCTTGAATGGACACAATTGTCAAATTGTCAAATACTGGTCTTGCCGAGTATTCTTGTAACTCGGTCTGTTAATCAGATGTGTATCAATACATTGGTCTGTGTATTAGTTCTTAAAGTGACAGCAGCGTGTACTGTACTCACTCCTTTCAATGTCATTGACTTTAATCAAACAAAAGACAAAGAAAATCTCATTGCAATTGACCAAATAACTTTTGCAGCTTTAACAAGGATTAATTTATATTTAATTTACATAATGATTATGCAGTGTTATTTTACATTTGATTATTCAATTTCATAAGCCTCGTTTACTCTGCAGGTCTTGATGCTCAATTCTGACTTGTTGCCTATATCCGAATATTTTTATTTTTTATTTTTTTTTTTTTGCACCGTCTGTTTACACGTTCTTTCAATTGAGTCCCATATCCGATTCATGCATTTACACTTGCCATACCATCTGAAACATTGCGTTGTCATTTACCGCCTGCACATGTGCTTCCTCCTGAGAATAATGTGACCTGTGCTGACAAAACCAGTCACAATGAGCAATTAAAAAAAATGACATTCTCCATTAAAAGATCTTAAAAATGATTTGATTTGTTGGAACCTGACAAAAAAAAATGACTGAGCGACACCTGTTTGAAGTCGATAGAAGTCCTCCGTCTTCTCTTAATTACTATATTAATAATCACAATATAGCTATTTTATTTCATCTTTGCTATTATAAATAAGAACAGATGCCAAAAAAAAAAAACTGTAAAACAAATAGCCTAGAAAGAAACAAATAATGCATTGCCTTTTATCATTTTATATCTAAAGTAAAGCATAATGTACAAAAAACAAATAATCAAATATAAAAATGTAATGAACACATTTTTATATTTGATTACATTTATTAAAACTACAGAAGCAGTTCAATGAAGTGCAGGAAGTGATTTCCTCTTTTATTGTGAGATTAACATCGAGACAGACGTCCTATACTGTAATGCACGGATCTAATATAATGTTGCACATCAGATGTTTTTCCAGAACAGATTGTTTGCATGAATACTGTAATTCTGTATGCATTTATCAGGATCGCGCAGCGTTATATGCACGCACTTCGGATGAAAGTCAGCGTGAGAAGCGAGCAGAGAAAGGTAATCCTCTCAGAAAATGTACAAAAAGATAATTTTAGATGTTTAATCACTACTTGGAGCATTTTTCTTTTTTTTTTTTTGCTTGTATCTAAAAATAGCCAGTGCGAATTTACACATTTTGCCAGCACGGGTCACATGACGTCATTAAACAGCAGGAAAGTACGTGTGTGTAATCTGCCCAAAATAATGAAACCATCCGTGATTAACTAGTGGAAAACCTCCCCTGGCCCTACACGTTTGGTATCTGCTGGCTCTGTGCGCGAGAGCTGGACTGTATCTGGTGATAACTGTTATCAACTGATAACAGGTAATGCTCTCACGCAACCATTCAGATTAGAGTAGCAGACTTTAGTCAGGGTAGTGCCTTTAAAAAAAAAAAAGGCTGTGAGGGACAGGAGTACAGAGTTTTCAATGGGTTGTACAGTGTTACGGCCAAAGCCATAACATAATGGGGGACAACATAAAAGGCTCGGTTCATAGGGAAATTTATTTAAAGTAAAGGCTTAACGTAAAGTGGGGAGAGAAAAGGATCGGGTAAACCAAGGAGAGTGCAGCTGGACTGCTGCTGGGAACGCCGCCGCCTCAATCTGGTCAAGAGACGTCTTAAAAGCCCGCTTAGTCCACAGTTGTAGGGAACCTAATCACAAAACAGATACAAAATCAGGTTGAGAGTAAAAATCAGCAACTTGTATCAATGATGACTACAGGTTCAAATCTAGAACTAGTATGAAAATAGTGTTAGTTACTAGGGGTCGATAGGTTTTTCAAGGTCGATACCGATTATTACAGATCAAGTAGACTGAGAACCGATATGTCTGATGTAAAAATGAAAATGTCAATTAAGAATAATAAGGGCTTTGACACAAACTGCCTTCCCTGGTGTTGGTTGAGTGTAGTACTCCCACTGTAAACGCTTTATTTTTTTTTGGTGAACAAAGGGTTTACCATTAATTAAAACATGGAAGAAATGGCGTATTGTGGATTTTATTCTTTTAAATAAGTTGTTGTAGTCGGGGGTTAAAGCAAAAAAAAAATTGACTGAATTTATCCTCGGCCAAACCCCGTTCCTCAGCCATACCTGTCACACACCCAGTTTAAGAGCAGTGTTTTGTAATCAAGAGCGCTTGTCCTCCTAATTTAAACAATTCTGATCAATCAAAAATTCTGATATTAGCCTTCCTAATGAGGTGAAGTGATTAACGGGGCATTTTATTTTTACCTTTTGCAATGGCATTTTCATCTGTAAAATTCTAAGATTTATGTTTAAGCTTTTTAAAATTTATATTTAAAACTATACAAGTAGAATAAGACAAATAAGTTACCAATCATGAAATTAGTATTAATGAGAAATTAATTTGTACTACAGAGGTGGCACAGAAGAACACAAGTGGCTTGTAGGTGTATTTTCAGACATTCAATGAGGCTCAGAGGTGGCATGAGTGCAATTCAATTCATGTGGAGATTACAATTTTGAATACAGAAATATTACATTTAAATAACTGCAATTATACCTGAAACTGCCAGCAGGTGGTGGCAAATCACAGATTATCACTGAATCATTCATTCAATTGGTTCGTTTGAACTGCTTGTTCATTCAGAAATGAAGCACGTGACTGTCTTTATGAATGGGTAATCATGAATCACAACTGGGCCAACTCAGAGCTGATTTTGCTTGGGGATTTAAACTGGGATTGGACATCAAAAATATCCGATCCATTCAAGCACATTTGTGACTCTCTTTGTTTGGAGCAATTGATTAACTCCAACCCGGATAAATCAAAGATCCAAATAAATCTTCACTAATTTGTTATTTTAACTAATGCTCCTCATAGATTTTCTGCAACTGGAGTTTTTTTGTAACTATGTTAGTGATTATTGTGCAATAGTATGTGTGAGACCATGTAGCCTTTTTGTGGGATATTTATGAGCGATTTATTTACGGTCTCATTGATATCTGATGTTAATTTAGCGTGGGAGTATTTTAAGTGTGGTTTTTTTTTTTTTTTCGGGGACTTAAACTGGGACTGGTTTTCTCATATATCTGATCCTTTCAAAAGTATTTGCAACACTTTTTGTTTGGAGCAATTGATAAATTTACCCACACGTTTAAATCATAAAGATCCAACTAAATCCACGCTTCTTGATGTTATTTTAACTAATGCTCCTCATAGATTTTCTGCAACTGGAGTTTTTTTGTAACGATGTTAGTGATTATTGTTCAATAGTATGTGTGAGACCATGTAGCCTTTTTGCGGGATATTTATGAGCGATTTATTTACGGTCTCATTGATATCTGATGTTAATTTAGCGTGGGAGTATTTTAAGTTTTTTTTATGCAACAAACATGCTCCTGTTAAAATAATTAGGGTTAGAGGCAGAGATAATCCCTGGTTCAACGAGTTAATCGCTTCTCGTATTAAAGAGCGAGATGCTGCATGGGCCACAGCAAAGAAAACAAATAACCATTTGGATTGGATATGTTATAGAACACTAAGAAATAATTGTACAAAATTAGTTAAGAACTCTAAATGTGATTTTATTTAAACATAAGTGAAAATCTGAATGATCCAACTAAATTTTGGAAATTGACCAAATCAGTCTCTGGGCTAAAATCTTCTATTAGTTTACCTGAATATTTAAACGTAAATGAAAGAATTATAACGGGACAAGAAGATATTGTTAATGCCTTTAATAGTCACTTTATTGCTGCTGGTGTAACTTCTGATGTTAGTAATTTAGCAGAACATAAAACAAAAGGGAGTGTTGATTTGTCATCCTACTCAGCTTTTTACTTTTACTCCTATTTTAGTAGCACAAGTTCACAAAGCTCTATTAAATTTAGATTGTAAAAAAATCAGCAGGGCCGGATAATATAGAGCCTTATTTTTTAAAAATTGCAGCAGATTGCATAGCGGAACCAATTACTGCTATGTTTAATTTAAGTTTAACTTCAAATGAAATTCCACATGCATGGAAATCAGCTACGGTTCTCCCTTTGTTAAAAGGGGGTGACCCTTTTGAATTAGACAATTACAGACCTATTTCAAGGCTCAGTTATTGCGAAAGTATTTGAATCTCTTGTAAATGACCAAGTAAAACTGTTTTTAATGGAAAATAATATTTTAAATGAATTTCAATCAGGTTTCCGCTCAGGTCATAGTACTATTACAGCTGCTATGTTGACTACAAATGACATTACATGCCTAGATAATAAACAGTACTGTGCTGCTCTGATGATCTCTCGAAAGCATTTGATTCTGTAGATCACAATCTTATTGCAGAGACTCAGTTGCTTGGGTTTTAGTAAAATGAGTCTAAATTGGTTTAAGAATTATCTGACAAAGAATGCAGTACGTCTCAGCTGAATTTCATTTCTACAGAATTAAAAATAAATAAAGGAGTCCCACAGGGATCTACTTTAGCTCATATTTTATTTTCACTTTATATAAATGACCTAGGTCAAGAGAGAAACACGACAAAAATCAATTTATATGCTGATGACATGTATTTGTTTATTTAAATATTCATAATGCGTCCGTTTTTATAATGTAAGATTTGTGTATTTTGGTATGTTTTGGGCATTAACCCTCAACAGATAAGCTCAGGCCGGTTGGAGCTGTCTGTTTCAAGTCAGCCCTTGATGGGGGTGCAGGGCTTGTTAGTGTTTACTATTGTCATTTTGCATTCTTGACACTATTTTCCTAATTAATGCTGTTCAGTTGCTTTGTCACAATCTGTATTGTTAAAAGCGCTATATAAATAAAGGTGACTTGACTTGACTTGTATTGTTTCAGGTCTGATCTCTCCCTGCATCTTTTCTCCATCTGTCTTTTCACTCTTAATAATTTCTCACTCCTTTCTCTGGCTTTGTTTTCTTTCGTGCCTTCCTGTAACTCAGCCTTAATTTTCTCTTGTCTCTCGTGTTCATGATCTCAGTCATGTTTTCATCTCTCGGACTTTCTCAGACTCCGTCAGATCATTTTCTTG
This sequence comes from Sinocyclocheilus grahami, assembly GCF_001515645.1. Taxonomy (NCBI): domain Eukaryota; kingdom Metazoa; phylum Chordata; class Actinopteri; order Cypriniformes; family Cyprinidae; genus Sinocyclocheilus; species Sinocyclocheilus grahami. The sequence continues at coordinate 49,229 of NW_015507240.1, forward strand.
CTCTTTCTTCTCACACAGATCATTTGAGTTTTTTTTTTGTGTGTTTTTTTTTATTTTTATTTTAACCAGCGGCTCCAGTCTACATTCCCCGAAGTGTGACAACATCATGAAGAGTTTTCCAGTCTTTGTATGAGCAGAAGGCCAGATGACAATCTGCACACTGAAGTGGGGGAGAAAAAAAAAATTTACCAAGCCATAATCTTCTGAAAGGAAAGCAAATGATACTGTTCTATATTTCTTTGCGGCCTGATGAAACATACCAATTTGCAAAACTAACAATGCATAGTTGATGTAAAAAAACTTGATGACTTTCCTACTGCTAAATTCTTTAAAGAATTCTGACCAAAAACCTCTGCATGTAATAACCTAAAACAGAAGAGAGGGCGTCTGATATATTAATATAACCCCATACCTCCAATTCAATATTTACATTTTGTTCCTATATTTTGACCATGAACGGTAAGCTGCTCTGCCCGCTATAGTATTTGCTCTTCTTTGTGTCTGTATTCAGTGTATTTGACTTTTGCTAATGTCCTGTTTACAGACTCAGGAGTGATGTATTTTTCTTTATCACTGTCCCAGTAGCTCCCGAAAATATCTGACAAATGGGTACAAAAATGGAGAAATGTATTTGTAGTTTTTTTTTTGTTTGTTTTTTTTTTTAAACCGTTTTTTTCGGGAGCTACTGGGACCGTGATAAAGATCTAACGGATCGCGATCGACGGGTCGGTGACCACTGCTTTACACTGACACTGGTCTGGGCTTTTGATTGTGCTGACCTGAAACAGGAATTAGAATGCTAGACTCTGAGGACTCCAGTCTGGATGAAGGAAAGGACGTCATGAGGCACAAGACTAAGGTGAGTAGAGCAGATTGACTAAAGTGATGGGAAGACCGTGCAGCCTAGTGCGTTCAAGAGAAGAAAATTAGAGCATTTGAGGTAAGGAGGTGAGGGGGGAAGAGAAGCAAGCGGATAAGATAGAATCAGAGGTTCGTGGGTTTGATTGTGGATGCAGAGAAAAGTGATTAAGTGAGAGGCGACCGTGATGAGAGAGAGAGGACTGAAGTGCTGGTGGGTAGGTGGTCACGAGAGGGTGTGGGAATGTTTGGCAAATGAGGGGAAAGGTAGGAAGATTGGGAGAGGCGGGATTTGAGAGGGCACAATGAAGCGTGGCGAGAACAGGACGAGATATGATAGAGAGTGGGACGAGAGAGACTGGGAGAATGGAGACAGGATGAGTCATGAGAGAGTTGGAGGGACTCGCTCGCATCTCATCCTGTGTCTTTTCTCCAGCTGTCTTTTCACTCTAAATCATTTCTTACTCCTTTCTTCCCCTTTGTTTTCTTCTCTCGTTCCTTCCTCTAACTCTGACTTAATTTTCTCTCCTTGTCTTACATTTGCTCCTCGCATTATCTCTAGTCTCCACCTCTCTTTTTACCTCTGCTGAAGTTCTCTCTTGTGTCACCTTAATCTCTCACGCTTTCTTTTTCTCTCCATCTTCTCTCGTGCTTGGTCTTCTCTTGTTATATCTTGTACTCGTGTTCTTGATCTCAGTCTCACGTTTTCATCTCTCATGCTCTGTCTCTCCCTTTTCATCTCTTGGACTTTCTCAGACTCCGTCAGATAATTTTCTTGCTCTTTCTTCTCTCTCACACAGACCATTTGAGTCTGATTGTGGTTTTTTTTTTTAACCAGCGGTTCTACATTCCCCGAAGTGTGACAACATCATGAAGAGTTTTCCAGAAGACCAGATGACAATCCGCACACTGTGGCTTGGTAAATGTATATATTTTCTCACTTCAATCTTCTGAAAGAAAAGCAAATGATGATACTCGGTTCTATATTTCTCCGTGGCCTGATGAAACATACCAATTCGCAAAACTAACAATGCAAAGTTGATCTCTGCAGTTGCTCACGGGCTTACAATGACTGCTGTCAGTGAAAACCTTCTGAGGTGTTTCTGGTCAATTTGGGACACAGATGGACCTTCAAATGGGACTTAAATATACCATGGAGGGATATATAAAAGATATTTTAATATGTAAAAATACAGATGACAATGCAAACGGGAGAATTGTTACGGTCGTCACGAGTACAAGTACCCTTGGCACATTTTTCCCATTTTTGTAGCATAAACCCCATTAAACCGATGCGAGCTTCGGATCTTCCAGTGTTTCTCTATGGCGCTGAAACCTACAGATGTCTGAGTTCCGCTCCGGTGCAACTGATACTCGACTGCCATTGGCTCATCTGCATTTGAGGGGAGTGGCTTACAGATGGGTCAATTGTGCTGTAACGGCTGTCCGCTATGTCGGTACATTGACGAGTGCTCTGAACTTACACCGCACTTTTTTTTATTTTTTTTTTTATTTTAGTCACATGCGCACTTGTGAAGGTTTTCCTATGAATTAATTAGTAGAAAAGTCCATTTCTCCTGTGCATTTGTGTCCCTTTGTTTCTGGAGAAAGCAGAATGAGAGCCGGCTCGCATTCCACAAGGTTGTAAATGTATCGGGTTACCATGAAACCAGGGTCTTGTTCAGCGTCCTGGGGTGTTACAAAGTATTTGTGAAATCTAGCTAACAAAATATATATTGTGTGTTGGAGTGTTCCAGACGCTACAAGTCTCTGCTGTTTTTTGTGTTTTTTTTAAAAAGTATATTTGGTGTGAAAGTGATTAGCATGACACCGTGTCTACACAGGGCGTGAGCGAAAGCAAAAAAAAAAAAAAACAGTAGAGCCCATTGATTATAATCAGTGATATTCCCACACTGCATGTGGCGCGGCGCGACACCATGTCTACACGGATGCGACTGCTTGAAGCGACAAAGCGGCCGTTGCAAAGAGCCTGGACTACATCAGGAATAACAGGGAATCCGTTAGCTGTTGGGAATCTCGCATTCAGTGTAGACCGTGTTGATCATAATAAATAGGTTCTGCTGTAGACACTGTAAGTATCATACAGAAGTCTGTTATTAATGTAATTTTGCTTCATTCATTCAGTGATCGGAATCCATGCTGATGTTTGAAAACTCTGTTTTGAGCTGAAGGCACCGTGAACAAACATTACAGTATAACTATAACCATTCCCTTCCGCTTAATAGCCTATAATACCGTATTGGCCCAAATATAAGACGAGCCTGATTATAAGACAACCCCCCCCCCCCTTTTTTTCAGATGTACCTTTTGGAAAAAAGCTTTTTAAAAAAACACGTTTTGTCTTCAATTTTCATATTGCATATTTTTCCTATTTTAATTTGTTTTGAAAGTATGGTAAAAACTGGTAATGTACCAACAATCACATTTAAAAAATATATAAAATTTTTGGTATACCATTTAAAAAATAAATAAATGAATAAATGGATAAAACAGGTAGCCCATCTGAATTAGGACATTTAGGCTATCCATCTAATAGTAGCCTACCAAAATCTTAACAGTAGAGGTTAAATCTTACTGTAGTCTTCAAATCTGGGTACGGTCCTGCGTTTTATAATCACAAAGGGAGTTTTGTCCTATCAGGCTAACGTGACAGTCATGACTCGTGCAGCTGTAAGGTTTTGTTTTTACTCTCGATCTTTACAACACGCATTACATTACGTATTTCATGGCACACTTGTTTTATGCGTATTTGACGCCACCTATTGTTGTGTGTTATTGACATGTCAAAGTCTAGACCCTGAATATAAGACGACTGTTTTTTCCGATGTATTTCCAAGAAAAAAAAACTTCTTATATTCGGGACAATACGGTACATATCGTGTGTGTGTGTATATGTGTATATATGTGTATATGTGTATATGTGTATATGTGTATATGTGTATATGTGTGTATGTGTGTATGTGTGTATGTGTGTATGTGTGTATGTGTGTATGTGTGTATGTATATGTATGTGTGTATGTATATGTATGTGTGTATGTATATGTATGTGTGTATGTATATGTGTATGTGTGTGTATGTGTATGTGTGTGTGTGTGTATGTATATGTATATGTATATGTATATGTGTATATATATATATTCTGAACGATTAATTGCATTTGCGATATCGCGATATGAAAAATTTTTCATTCGCAGAGGCTGCGATTACACGATCATGGGACACGTGAGAGTAAAGAGGTGTGTTCCACTTGAAGATCAGATCGGTGTATGACATCAAAGTACGAGGACATGTCCGCGCTCTCTTATAGCTCTCGCAGTACTCTGATGACACACACCCATTGGTCTAAGCAGCGCAGCTTCAAGTCGAGCACGGGCCATCAGCAGAAAAAGAAAAGAAATAAGTAAACAGCCATAGGACGTAACTTAGAATGGGAGATGGATCGGTTTGTGAAAGCGAAGAGAAAAGCCATAGATGGAGTCCCACAGACCCAGGCAGGTGCTGGTCATTTAGAAGCTAAATGCAGAAAATATGACGAGGCATATCTCGCTCTCGGCTTCGCTCACCGTGTCTATACCGGACGCCGTGCTGCAACAGCTCTACACTGGACGCGACAAAGCTACCGTTGCAAATCATTTTAACTTTGTGTCAGTACGTCATAAATGGAACAAGGCATCAGTTTAATGTCGCGCTGCATCCAGTGTAGACCGCATCACTGATTATAATGGGTTCTACTGTATTTTTCCGGCATAGCCATGTGTTTAATGTCTTTGGTGAGGAGGACAGACTGTGTGTGTACTATGCCTTAGTGGACCGCATGAAGCCCACAACAAATAAATAACAGAAGTTATTCTCTCTATGCTATTTTTCAATGTTTCAAGTGATGCAGGTGTTTTCTGCGATTACACGATCATGGGACACGTGAGAGTAAAGAGGTGTGTTCCACTTGAAGATCAGATCGGTGTATGACATCAAAGTACGAGGACATGTCCGCGCTCTCTTATAGCTCTCGCAGTACTCTGATGACACACACCCATTGGTCTAAGCAGCGCAGCTTCAAGTCGAGCACGGGCCATCAGCAGAAAAAGAAAAGAAATAAGTAAACAGCCATAGGACGTAACTTAGAATGGGAGATGGATCGGTTTGTGAAAGCGAAGAGAAAAGCCATAGATGGAGTCCCACAGACCCAGGCAGGTGCTGGTCATTTAGAAGCTAAATGCAGAAAATATGACGAGACACATCTTGCTCTCGGCTTCACTCACTGTCTATACCGGACGCTACAGTTGTCGCACCGCAACAGCTCATGTGTTTAATGTCTTTGGTGAGGAGGACAGACTGTGTGTGTACTATGCCTTAGTGGACCGCATGAAGCCCACAACAAATAAATAAATAACAAGTTATTCTCTCTATGCTATTTTTCAATGTTTCAAGTGATGCAGGTGTTTTTTTTCCCTGTAGGTTTTTAAATTAAAAAAACATTAATTGTTCATAATGTTTAGTGAAATTATTTGGTAGTCTGAGGGGGGCGCAACCAAAAAAGTGAGAAGCACTTGTCTAAAGTTAACAGTGTTTAAAAAGTGCACATGTTTATTACAGTGACTGTGAACTGCAGAAATATAAAAACAAATCTGTTGCTTTACCACATTACTTTAGGCAATCTACTTTAGTTTGTGTGATTTGTTACTGACTTTCATATTAATGTTTTCACCAGGCTTATTTGTCAGTGCTTTGTTGTCATAATTATTACATGCTTACAAGGTTGGAAGTTCAACAAATCAGTCAATATACTGTGATTGAAGTTTTTAAATAATGTCATTCATATCTTCATGCATCACCTAATTTCATCGTAACATATAGGCCTGGCCTGCAGAAAATAACATTTATATTTAATAGTGTTGGTCATACTATACAATGATTTATAGCTTGTCTTTGTTGAATAATACAGAACATAAAGAGCTTTTAAAAAAATTATTGCATATTAAATCGCAATCCCGATATTGGTAAAAAAAAATTGCAATTAGATTTATTTTCCAAAATCGTTCAGCCCTAATAAATATATAGCATTGTCGATAGGCCTGGCCTGCAGAAAATAACATTTATATTTAATAGTGTTGGTCATACTATACAATGATTTATAGCTTGTCTTTGTTGAATAATACAGAACATAAAGAGCTTTTAAAAAAATTATTGCATATTAAATCGCAATCCCGATATTGGTAAAAAAAAAATTGCAATTAGATTTATTTTCCAAAATCGTTCAGCCCTAATAAATATATAGCATTGTCAGTTCATATACAGTGTGCCTCTGTAATGGCGTCCAGAATTTTTTTTTATTTTTTATATGAATGATAAAATAGCCATGTAAGCTAATTTCAGGTGTTTAGGAGTGTTGGGCGTATTATCAGGCTTGCTGTATGACATGGTTCAATCACTTGCATTTTTTTCCTGTGGAAAGAACTTGAAATAAACGTGATTAGTTGCCTAGAAAAAATCTTTTGGGCACAGGCTTGGCACAAGGATCAGATCAATTTAAAAAAATAAATAAATAAAAAAAATGTATATGACGAACGACTGCAAGTCACGTATTGCGTTGCACGAGTTATCCATGCAAGTCAAATGTTTTTATATTATTTCATATTTTATGTATGGGGGTGCTAGCCCCTAGCGCCGCCCAGTAAAGACTATTTTAGTGACATGGAGGAGTCATACACTAGGCGTGCATGTGTCCATTATTATTGATGCGCAAACAAAAGCACTTTTTGTAAATGATATGATCACTGACCATAACCTAGATGTGCTCTGTGTGACAGAAACCTGGCTAAATTATGATGATTACATAATTTTAAACCAGTCTACCCCCCCCCCCAAGATTACTGTTATGAACATGAGCCACATCCAAAAGGTAAAGGGGGAGGTGTTGCTTCAATTTATAACAATGTTTTCAGTATTTCTCAGAGGTCGGGCTTCAAGCAGAACTCGTTTGAAGTAATGGTGCTTCATATAACATTGTCCAGAGAAACAAGTGTTAATGATAAAACCTCTGTGATGTTTGTACTGGCTACTGTACACAGGCCACCAGGGCACCATACAGACTTTAATAGAGAATGTGCTGATTTTATATCCGAGTTAGGGCTGGGTGCAGATAAAGTTTTAATTGTTGGTGATTTTAATATCCCTGTTGATAATGAAAAATGCATTGGGATCAGCATTCATATACATTCTGAACTCTATTGGGGTTAGACAGCACGTGTCAGGACCTACTCATTGTCGAAATCATACTCTAGATTTAATACAGTCACATGGAATTGATGTTTAAATGTTTTATTTATACATTTTAAAATCCATTACAAAAGAATACAAAATTCAAGAGCACAGGATAACACCACACTTACATGTGTAGCAGTGAACAAATACATCAAATTATATTTTCCCAAAAAATAAATGGTTTTATAAATTAAAAGAAAAAAAAAAAAACCTAGTGCAATCCTACATAAAGCAAATACAGTTCTACAGTATGTTGATCAAGCTGTACATAGTATCCAAAACACAACTTGGGGTGGGGGCTGAGGGGGGACTTAATCACAAAGAACAGGGGCAAGCTGGAGAGTTTGGACATTCACAAAGGGGCTGCCAGATTTAATGAAAATAGTGCTAGGTCGGTGAAGAGAGGTACCTAATTTTCTCTAAGTTCATAAAGTAAAGAACATCTTTTACTCAGCGGGTGTTCGATGGAGGATGAGGCCTCTTCCAGTTCAGGAGAATTAAACGCCTAGCTGAAAGGGTTAAAAAGGCTACAAAGTCTGAAACATGAGAAGGCAAAAATAGGCCAGGTGGGAGAACCCCGAATAAACAGAGGTAATGGCTGACAGTGAAACAAAAATTAGCCTCCAAAAAGTAGACTGGGCAGGACAGGACCAGAACATATGGATTAAAGTAGCTGGACCAAAATGACACCGGTCACACTTCAGGTCAGTAGAGGGGTTAATGCGAGCAGTCTGTTCTTTGACCAATGGGCCCCATGTACCACCTTGCACTGTATGAGCCGGTGACGTGCACGGAGAGAAGAGGAGGTAACTCTATTCAAGACCTCTTTCCATGTCTCCTCATTGATGTCAGTACCAGTGTCTTGGGACCAGATGATGCGTAGGTTATCGGAGAAAAACTGCAAATTAACAAATTTAGAAATTGACCGTTTAGCACAAGGATCCACACCCAGTATAATGCCCAGATCCGAAGGAAGAGGCGCATTTGGAAAGTTAACTTCCAGGATGGAAGGGTAGAATAAAGGATTGGAGTGTATTGGGGATAATAAAGGGGTATTATGAAGACCAAAATGACGCACAAATTGGGTCCAGATTTTAAGACTTTTTTTTTTACAATTATATTATTTGAATATTTTGTGGTCATTGTACATGGGAGGCATAAAAGGGAGGCCAAAGAGGAAGACTTATTACGTGAGGAATTCTCAATATGCAGCCAAGAAGGGGAATTGACTAAGTTAGATGAATGGACCCTATGCAGAGTAGGAGTAGAAATTGTGTACTTTTACTTTTACTTGAGTACATTTTAAGTGATGTATCGGTACTTTTACTCTGCTATTTTCCTCTGTTTGTGGTCGTTACATGCTTATTTTAATTTTATTTTTACCCATCAACGTGATTGGATCGAGAGATAGTAATCGGTCTCGTGACTTTCGTCAAATCAAATTGTGCATAGAAAATTTTAACCGGCAACGGTTTATCGTGGCTGCTGGAAGCGCATTCTTCAAGCATCAATTCAGTCGCAGCTTCCTCTACCTTAATATGTTAAGGTAAATTTTGGATTTCTGCTTACTAAATGATTTGTATATATGGTTGCCTATCTACACGGCCTGAAATATGGTGTGAGGTTGCGGGTATTGCACAATGTGCATTTGTTAAAATTGTAACATAAATGATCAAGTTTAGTTATTATTTCTTTATGCAAAACGCTAAAACTGGCACAGTTTTGGAGAGAAATGGGCTCTCATTTTAACCCATTTCATGGTGTGTGTGATGCTGAACTATGTGTTTCTAATAGTGTTTGTATTTGCGCTGTTCTAAACATTAATATTTTATGTGCAACAACAGCATGCTGTCTCCGTGGCCTTACACATGATTTTAAATCTATTTGTTCAAACTTTGATTTAAATGGGGATGATTGTACTGAGAATAACTCATCTTCAACTGAATGCTGTTTTGATGTATTTTAAAGAGTTGGCAGTCAAAATTAAAACTACTGGATGATAGATATTCTTAATGACAAACAAGATGATGTGAATTACAGAATGTACAACATTTTTAAAATGTATAAATTGCGGTGTACAGCATTTATTATGAGGGGGTAGAATCCACAGCTTAGTACTCACTACTCAATACTCATGAGTACTTTTAAATAGGTTACTCTTTTACTCTACTCACACTACATTTTTTGGAAGGTAATGGTACTTTTACTTGAGTATATTATTATTTCAGTACTCTTTCCACCACTGATCTTAATACAGGTAACCCTACCAATCAGGGATATAGGAAGGAGGGACCAGCGATTTGAAATCCTGTGTAAGATGATTAACTAACGGGACAAAGTTGTGATCAAATAAGTCTGAAAAGTGTTGTCACAGATCTAAAACACTGTGGGGAAGATTTAAAAGGCAAAGATGCTAATGGGTATTCCAAGGCTGCTTTATTAATCGGCATCAATTCACTTTTATTCAAATTTAGCTTATAGCCCGAAATTGGGCCAAAATCTGTTAACAGATTCAACACCAAGGGAATGGAGGTATCGGGATCAGATACGTACAGCAAAAGATCATCTGCGTATAGAGATAGCTTAACCTCTCTGTATACCAGCCATCGAACAGGATCTAAAAGCAATTGCCAATGACTCAATGGCTATTGCAAATAGCAGAGGGGAGAGTGGGCAGCCCTGTCTAGTCCCACGACCAAGGGTGAAATACTTAGAATAATTATTATTTGTTCGTACACATGCTGTGGGAGATATAAAAGCATAATCCAAGATCAATTTATATTGATCAGGAAAACCAAATTTCTTTAGTGTAAAAAAAAATCAAATGGCTCCACTCGACTCTATCGAATGCCTTCTCAGCATCCATGGAAATAACTCATTCTGGAGATACATTTGAAGAGGAAGAGGAAAGAATATTCAAAAGGTGTCTAATATTATGAAAAGAGTGTCTATTTTTAATAAATCCTGTTTGGTCTGGAGGAATTATGGCAGGAAGAACAGCTTCCAAACGTCTTGCTAGGACTTTAGCTAATAGCTTCACATCAGATCAAAGTAAAGCGATGAGACAATAGCTACTGCACTGAGAAGGATCTTTATCTTTCTTAAGAATAAGGGAAAGAATAGCCTGCCATAAAAAGTAAGGAAGGATACCTGAATTGTAGGACTCATTAAACATGTTAAGCAAAAGAGGTGTTCATTTATCAGAAAATGTCTTTAAAAATTCTGCAGGGAAACCATCAGGTCCTGGGCATTTGCCATTTTGCATTAGACTAAGAGCATTTTTAATTTTATCCAATGAAAGTGGAGCTGCCAAATCAAAGGAAATATTAGAATCAATACGAGGCACATTTAGGAAACTGAAAAAATTATGGATTTGAGCCTCTTCAACTGTTTTCTGAGGTATATAAAGAAGCATAAAAATCTCTGAACTGGTCATGAATAGTTAGTGGGTTAACTGAAGGCCCACTGGGGGTGGAGATTTGAGTAATAAAGTGTGAGGCCACAGATTGACTCAACTGACGATATGACTAATAATTGCAGTGAGTTTTATGGAGAGCATCAGTTGCCTCATTTGTAGCAAGTAGATCAAACGCTACCAATTTAGACCTCTTTGCCAAGTTTTTACACAAAGGCAGAGTTGACCATTAGACTGGAGGTCTGCTAAAGATGTAGAGTTTTTAGACCTTCTTTCATTCATCGTTTTTCTCTTTATAGGCTGCATATTAAATAATTTCTCCCCTTAAATAAGCCTTACATGCCTCCCAAATTGTCTTAGCTGAAACATCTGGGGGAGAATTTGTGGAAATAAAGAGGTCAATATGATCGTTAATAGCTGCTATAAAATCAGGATCATTAAGAAGTAAGGAATTAAAGTGCCAAGGGGATCGAGACATTGAAAAACCTGGAAGGTCAAGTGTAACCGCAGCATGAGCCGAAATTACAATAGTATTATAAATACATGAACTAACCAATGAGAGCAATTTATTATCAACCGAAAAGTAGTCCATACGGGAGAAAGAATGATGGACAGGGGAAAAGGAGGAGAATAGTTTTGTATTACAATTTTAAAGATGCCAAACATCAGGAACCGCATATTGTTTCATAAAAAGCTTGATAATCTTGCCAGATTTAGACTAGGCACAGAGCCTAGATGGGGAACGGTCTAAAAGAAGGTCTAGACGAGTTAAACCCCCCCCCCCCCCGGAATTAGTTGGTTGGAATGCAGATCAGGGAGCGAAAACAACACTTTTTTGAAATAAGCCTCATCCCAATTAGGACCATATATATTTGCCAAAATCAAGCAGACTCCGTTAATCTGTCCTCTAAGAATAATAAAATGCCCATTAGGGTCCGGGATGACCTCAGTGACAGAAAAAGGAACCGATTTAAGGATGTGAATAGCTACACCTCGAGACTTACTCTAGAATCTAGAATGATAAAGTTGACCTACCCAGCCTTTTATAAATCTGAGATGATATGCAGGCCGAAGGTGTGTTGCCTGAATAAAGGCTATGCTGGTATTCAAATATTTCAAATAATTAAGAACTTTATTTCGCTTCACCGGGGAATTCAGTCCCTTAACGTTCCAACTGGTGAATTACATATTTTGATTGTATATTTTATTTCCTTTTCCCTTTTAATTTTGATCTGTTGCTTATCTAACATTTTTCTGTAAGTTAAGATGGCATTTCTCTCTAAGAAGGAACATAAGATGGGAGAGGATACTGCGTTTACTAATATCTTTGACAGAAAAGGTAGATTTGACATCGTTCTGTATTTAACTAATTCTCTAGGCTCAAGTTGTCATTTTTTTTAATGAGAAAGGAAAAATTTTAATATGCATGGCATTAGGGCTGGACGATATGGCCAAAGTTGATATCACGATATATTTCTTAATTTCGGTCGATACGATATAATTCCGATATCGATATGAACACTATTAATCTGAAATAGAAATCTTTTGTAACATTATAAATGCCTTTATCATCACTTTTGATCAATTTTAAGCATCCTTGCTAAATAAAAGTATTAATGTCTTTCCCAAAAAATTAATAAAAATGATACTGAATGGAATAGTGTATAATGTTACAAAAGCTTTTTATTTCAGATAAATGCTGATCTTTGGATCTTTCTATTCATCAAAGAATCCTGAAAAAAAAATTACTCAATGGAATAATTTTGCCTTACTGATGCAGTAGCCTATTTAATGCGGGTGCGGTTCAGGTCGCGGGTCGGGTACAGAATTAAATTGGTGCTGGCTGCTGTCGGATAACGGGTCGTGTGTTCTGTTGTGTAGCTACTGTGGACGCAGGTTTACCTAACAGGACCCGTGCAGGACTCTGCTTTAAACTGCTTTGCGTCTCTCTGTCAGATAACCTCACGTGCATGATGCGCCATTTACAGGGGCTTATTTAAAATGAAAACTCATTCTCTGCCAGCAGGAGGCGCTTTTAGAGTGTTAAAACTGGTAATGTATATCGGAAATGTGTTTAAAAATCATATCACCATTATTGAAAAAAATTATATCTCGATACATATTGATATCGAATTATTGTCCAGCCCTACATGGCATTATGTTTTTCTAAATCTAAAATGTAAAGACTGGGGAAAAACCCTAAATTTTTTGCCCGGGGCATTTGTTCAAATTGGTAGCATTTTGCAAATTGGTATATTTCGTCTGGCAGCAAATGGATATAACATTAAATACATTTCCCTATGAACCGAGCCTTTTAAGTAAAGGCTTAACAAAGTGGGGAGAGAAAATGATTGGGTAAACAAAACAAAGGAGAGCGCAACTGGACTGCTGCTGGGAACGCCGCCGCCTCAATCTGGTCAAGAGACGTCTTAAAGCCCCGCTTAGTCCACAGGTGTATGGAACCTAATCACAAAACAGATACAAAATCAGGTTGAAAGTAAAAATCAGCATAACTTGTATGAATGATGACTACAAGTTCAAATCTAGAGCTAGTATGAAAATAGTGTTAAAGTTACTGCAGTGGAGTTTAATCCCAGGCTGCATGATTTATTTCTGAGTGAAATTAGTTTTTGAGCATGGAGAAAAATGCTTGGTTATTAACCATTGGGTGCTGATTGGATGTGAAAAGCGGGCATTACATTTTAGAAACAAAACCACCCTGAATTTTCTGTTATTCCACCTTCAAAATGTGTGATTTCAAGCTAGCCTTATCCCTCTTTTAACAGACTGTGTTTGTTCCTTTTCATCAGCAGAGACGTCCTGCGAGAGAGAAGAGAGACGAGCGAGGCTGGATGAGGAGGGGAGAAGAGAGAAGGACAATGAGGGGAAAAGAAGTTATGGGCGGACAGGAGCCTGGAGCTCTCCTTTCCCTCTAACATCTATTTCCTTACCATTCTGACAGTCTCTCATCTCCTCTCTTCATTTCATCGTCTGGAGCTCGATGGAAAGCCTCAGCTCGAAGGTGAGGAAGACTTGGGGTGATATGACAAATCTTAAAAATGTGGTTTTACAAATGCTAGAAACATGGTTTTCAAAGGAAAGATTGCTATCAAATAGCACACCCAGGTTCCTAGCTGATGACGAGGAATTAACAGAGCAGCCATAGAGTTTTAGACGGTGTTCTATGTTATTACATGCGGAGGTCATCCAGTTTTTTTTTTTCGTTTTTTTTCTGTTGTTTCTGCAAATTCGTATGTTTCGTCTGGCTGCAAAGAAATATAGAGCTGAGTATCATCATCTTAACAGTGAAAGCTAACACCGTGTTTCCTGATGATATCTCTCAGGGGTAACGTGTAAAGCGTGAAAAGCAACGGTCCTAGTACTGAACCTTGTGGTACTCCATACTGCACTTGTGATCGATATGATACCTCATCATTCACTGCAACGAGCTGATGATGGTCGGATAAGTGGAATTTGAACCATACCAATGCTCTTCCACCAATGCCAACATCATTTTGAAGTCTATTCAAAAGAATGTTGTGGTCGATCGTGTCAAATGCAGAGCTAAGATCCAGTAGCGCTAATAGAGATATACAACCACGATCAGATGATAAGAGCTGGTAATTTGTTACTCTTAGAGCTGTCTCAGTACTTATGGTACAGTCTAAATTCTGACTGGAAATACTCACAGATAGCATTTCTCTTGAAGGAACATAGCGGAGAGGATACTGCCTTTACTAATATCTTTGACAAATACAGAACGATCTCAAATCTCCCTTTTCAAACTAATTCTCTAGGCTCAAGTTGTTTTTTTAATGAGAAAGGAAAGATGTAAGCTTACACTTTATTTGGATAGTCCACTTTAGACATTCTATTAACTATAAGTAACTTTATAACTACATGTCAACTAATTCTCATTATTTTGCAATTACATGTCTACTAACTCTCAGAGTAGATCGTTAGGGTAGGTTTAGGGTTAGTAGAATAAGTTGACAAAGAAAGTGTTAGAAGATATTAAGCAGACAGTCTACTAATACTCTACTAACTGCTAGTTGACATGTAGTTGCAAAATTACTTACTGTTAATAGAATGTCTAAAGTGAACTATCGAAATAAAGTGTTACCAGATTTAAATATGCATGGTATGTTTTACTAATTCTAAAATGTAAAGACTGGAAAAACCCTTAATTTTTTGCCCGGGGCATTTGTCCAATTTGGTAGCATTTTGCAAATTGGTATGTTACGTCAGGCCGCAAATAGATATAACATAAAAGGCTCAGTTCATAGGGAAATTTATTTAAAATAAAGGCTTAACAAAGTGGGGAGAGAAAATGATTGGGTAAACAAAACAAAGGAGAGCGCAACTGGACTGCTGCTGGGAACGCCGCCGCCTCAATCTGGTCAAGAGATGTCTTATAGGCCCGCTTAGATAGGTTCCCTACAACTGTGGACTAATCACAAAACGGATACAAAATCAGGTTGAGAGTAAAAATCAGCATAACTTGTTTGAATGATGACTACAGATTCAAATCTAGAGCTAGTATGAAAATCGTGTTAAAGTTACTGCAGTGGAGTTTAATCCCAGGCTGCATGATATATTTCTGAGTGAAATGAGTTTGAGCATGGAGAAAAATGCTTGGTTCTTAACAATTGGGTGCTGATTGGATGTGAAAAGCGGGCATTACATTTTAGAAACAACCACCCTGAATTTTCTGTTATTCCACCTTCAAAATGTGTGATTTCAAGCTAGCTTTATCCCTCTTTTAACAGACTGTGTTTGTTCCTTTTCATCAGCAGAGACGTCCTGCGAGAGAGAAGAGAGACGAGCGAGGCTGGATGAGGAGGGGAGAAGAGAGAAGGACAATGAGGGGAAAAGAAGTTATGGGCGGACAGGAGCCTGGAGCTCTCCTTTCCCTCTAACATCTATTTCCTTACCATTCTGACAGTCTCTCATCTCCTCTCTTCATTTCATCGTCTGGAGCTCGATGGAAAGCCTCAGCTCGAAGGTGAGGAAGACTTGGGGTGATATGACAAATCTTAAAAATGTGGTTTTACAAATGCTAGAAATATGGTTTTCAAAGGAAAGATTGCTATCAAATAGCACACCCAGGTTCCTAGCTGATGACGAGGAATTAACAGAGCAGCCATAGAGTTAAACAGTGTTCTAGGTTATTACATACGGAGGTTTTTGGTCAAATAATTAACCTTTTGTTAGGTTTTTTCTTTCTTTCAGAATTTACCAGTAAGAAATAAGTAGTCATTCAAAATGAACGTACATTAGGAAATTGGGTGTACGGTCGTTTCAACGCAAAACTTGGAAATTATCAATATGGACGTGGGCGGTGGCTACGATCAAATCTCACGTCTGGTCTCAGCTCGTGTACGCAAGTTTTTTTTTTAATTACCTGAACTTAAGCGCAGCATATAAATCTGGTGGAGAATTGTAGAATGACCGCATTTTGTTCATTTAGTTTATATTCCTGACCGACAACCGAAGCTAATTAGTCGATCACTGACCAGTAAGATTAGAATGTCTTTTGTTTAGTTTTATTCAGGGCTTTAGCTTTGTGCGCGAATAGCAATGTAAACCACAGACCATGAGGATTCTATCGTCGCATCATGCACCTACAGCGCTTGAACGGAGAAAACCGAAATTAAGTCTATGAACGTAATAAAAAAAAAGGCCACACAAAATATATGTTATAAATAGGCTATAATATAATTAACAGAATAACAAAAGAGAAAAAAACTGCAACAAGTATAGGCTACGCTTGTTTTTGTGACACTCTTAATGCATGTTATTTCATTTCTTTATATCTTTATTTGATTTAATTCATCTGATCACACGGACGCCTCACGCACACACAAACAACATTAGTTCTAGCGTTGCCTGACATTTTAGCCCTTCGTCAAACTAAAATGCAGTCAACCAAGTTGCACGGTTTATTTTAACATGTCCGCTGTAAAATCAGCGTGCAGCACCCAAAGCAAACAAACCAAAAACTCCTCGCGTTTGCTCGCCCACAAAACTCCTCACGTTCACTCACGCAATGGGCTTTTAAGGTAAGCAATGAGGGACCGCATTCGCTCGTTCACTCTCAAACCCCTGGCGTTCCCTCAATTGCTTGCTCAAAAATCCCTTGCATTCGCTCATTCAACCTCAAACCCCTTGCGTTCCCTTAATTGCTTGCTCAAAAATCCCTTGCATTCGCTCGTTTACCCTCAAACCCCATGCTTTCCCTCAATTACTTGCTCTAAAATCCCTTGCATTCGCTCATTCACTGTCTCGTTCGCTCGTTCACTCAAATCGCATGCGTTCCCTCAGTCGCTTAGTCTAAACCCCCATGCTTTTTCCCCTCCCACAAAACTTGTGCCATTTGCTTACGCAATGGGGCTTCACGGTAAACAAATGAAGGATGCATTCACTCGTTCGCCCTGAAACCGCTATCGTTCGTTCGTTCTCTCTCAAATCGCATGCGTTCCCTCAATTGCTTGCTCTAAAATCCCTTGCATTCGCTCATTCACTGTCAAAATGCATGCGTTCCCTCAGTCGCTTGCTCAAAAATCCCTTGCATTTGCTCGTACGCCCTCAAACCCCATGTACTCCCTCAGTCACTTGTTCTAAAACCCCATGCTTTTTCCCCTCCCTCAAAACTCGTCCCGTTCGCTTACGCAATGGGTTTTTAGGGTAAGCAAATGAGGGATGCATTCGCTCGTTCGCCCTGAAACCACTCTCGTTCGCTCATTCACTCTCAAATCGTATGCGTTCCCTCAATTGCTTGCTCAAAAATCCCTTGCATTCGCTCGTTCACCCTTAAACCACTCGCATTCGCTCGTTCGCCTTCAAACCGCATGCAACTCCCTCAGTCCCTTGGTGTAAATCCCCATGCTTTTTCCCCTCCCTCAATACTCGTCCCGTTCGCTTACGCAATGGGTTTTTAGGGTAAGCAAGTGAGGGATGCATTCACTCATTCGCCCTGAAACCGCTCTCGTTCACTCGTTAACTCTCAAATCGCATGCGTTCCTTCAATTGCTTGCTCAAAAATCCCTTGTATTCGCTCATTCAACCTCAAACCCCTTGCGTTTCCTCAATTGCTTGCTCAAAAATCCCTTGCATTCGCTCGTTCACTCAAATCGCATGCGTTCTGTCGCTTGCTCAAAAATCCCTTGCATTTGCTCGTTTGCCCTCAAACCGCTTGCGTTCCCTCAGTCGCTTGGTCTAAAATCCCATGCTTTTTCCCATCCCTCAAAACTCGTCCTGTTCGCTCGCTCACAAAACTCACATTCACTCACAAAATGGGATTTTAGGTTAAGCAAATGAGGGACCGCATTCGCTCGTTCACCCTGAAACCACTCTCGTTCGCTCGTTCACTCTCAAATCCCTTGCATTCGCTCGTTTACCCTCAAACCGCATGCAACTCCCTCAGTCCCTTGGTGTAAAACCCCATGCTTTTTCCCCTCCCTCAATACTCGTCCCGTTCGCTTACGCAATGGGTTTTTAGGGTAAGCAAGTGAGGGATGCATTCGCTCGTTCACCCTTAAACCCCTCGCATTCGCTCGTTCACTCTCAAATCGCATGCGTTCCCTCAGTCGCTTGGTCTAAAACCCCATGCTTTTTCCCCTCCCACAAAACTCATCCTGTTCGCTCGCTCACAAAACTCACATTCACTCACGAAATGGGATTTTAGGTTAAGCAAATGAGGGACAGCATTCGCTCGTTCACCCTGAAACCGCTCTCGTTCGCTCGTTCACTCTCAAATCTTATGCGTTCCCTCAATTGCTTGCTCAAAAATCCCTTGCATTCGCTCATTCAACCTCAAACCCCTTGCGTTTCCTCAATTGCTTGCTCTAAAATCCCTTTTA
>NW_015507240.1:67948-68920 GCF_001515645.1 Sinocyclocheilus grahami
AAAACTCGTCCCGTTCGCTTACGCAATGGGTTTTTAGGGTAAGCAAATGAGGGATGCATTCGCTCGTTCGCCCTTAAACCCCTCGCATTCACTTGTTCACTTTCAAATCGCATGCGTTCCCTCAGTCGCTTGGTCTAAAACCCCATGCTTTTTCCCCTACCTCAAAACTCGTCCTGTTCGCTCACTCACAAAACTCACATTCACTCACGAAATGGGATTTTAGGTTAAGCAAATGAGGGACAGCATTCGCTCGTTCGCCCTGAAACCGCTCTCGTTCACTCTCAAATCTTATGCGTTCCCTCAATTGCTTGCTCAAAAATCCCTTGTATTCGCTCATTCAACCTCAAACCCCTTGCGTTCCCTCAATTGCTTGCTCAAAAATCCCTTGTATTCGCTCATTCAACCTCAAACCCCTTGCGTTCCCTCAATTACTTGCTCTAAAATGCCTTGCTTTCACTCGTTTACCCTTAAACCCCATGCACTCCCTCAGTCCCTTGGTGTAAAACCCCATGCTTTTTCCCCTCCCTCATCCCGTTCACTTATGCAATGGGGCTTCAGGATAAGCAAATGAGGGAATGCATTCGCTTGTTCGCCCTTAAACCCCTCGCATTCGCTTGTTCACTTTCAAATCGCATGCGTTCCCTCAGTCGCTTGCTCAAAAATCCCTTGCATTCGCTCGTTCCCCCTCAAACCCAATGCTTTCCTTCACTCGTTTGCCCTAAATCTTCTCGCGTTTATTTTCTGTATAAAACCTTGCTTTTCCCCTCTTTCAAAACTCCTCACTTCACTCACAAAATGGGTTTTTAGGGAAAGCAAATGAGGGACCGCATTCACTTGTTCGCCCTGAAACCGCTCTCGTTCACTCTCAAATCTTATGCGTTCCCTCAATTGCTTGCTCAAAAATCCCTTGTATTCGCTCATTCAACCTCAAACCCCTTGCGTTTCCTCAATTGCTTGCTCAAAAATCCCTTG
>NW_015507240.1:71220-75615 GCF_001515645.1 Sinocyclocheilus grahami
CAGTCGCTTGCTCAAAAATCCCTTGCATTTGCTCGTACGCCTTCAAACCACATGCACTCCCTCAGTCGCTTGTTCTAAAACCCCATACTTTTTCCCCTCTCTCAAAACTCGTCCCGTTCGCTTACGCAATGGGTTTTTAGGGTAAGCAAATGAGGGATGCATTCGCTCGTTCGCCCTTAAACCCCTCGCATTCACTTGTTCACTTTCAAATCGCATGCGTTCCCTCAGTCGCTTGGTCTAAAACCCCATGCTTTTTCCCCTACCTCAAAACTCGTCCTGTTCGCTCACTCACAAAACTCACATTCACTCACGAAATGGGATTTTAGGTTAAGCAAATGAGGGACAGCATTCGCTCGTTCGCCCTGAAACCGCTCTCGTTCACTCTCAAATCTTATGCGTTCCCTCAATTGCTTGCTCAAAAATCCCTTGTATTCGCTCATTCGCTCTCGTTCACTCTCAAATCTTATGCGTTCCCTCAATTGCTTGCTCAAAAATCCCTTGTATTCGCTCATTCAACCTCAAACCCCTTGCGTTCCCTCAATTACTTGCTCTAAAATGCCTTGCTTTCACTCGTTTACCCTTAAACCCCATGCACTCCCTCAGTCCCTTGGTGTAAAACCCCATGCTTTTTCCCCTCCCTCATCCCGTTCACTTATGCAATGGGGCTTCAGGATAAGCAAATGAGGGAATGCATTCGCTTGTTCGCCCTTAAACCCCTCGCATTCGCTTGTTCACTTTCAAATCGCATGCGTTCCCTCAGTCGCTTGCTCAAAAATCCCTTGCATTCGCTCATTCAACCTCAAACCCCTTGCGTTCCCTCAATTGCTTGCTCTAAAATCCCTTGCATTCGCTCATTCAACCTCAAACCCCTTGCGTTCCCTCAATTGCTTGCTCTAAAATCCCTTGCATTCGCTCATTCAACCTCAAACCCCTTGCGTTCCCTCAATTGCTTGCTCTAAAATCCCTTGCATTCGCTCATTCAACCTCAAACCCCTTGCGTTCCCTCAATTGCTTGCTCTAAAATCCCTTGCATTCGCTCATTCAACCTCAAACCCCTTGCGTTCCCTCAATTGCTTGCTCTAAAATCCCTTGCATTCGCTCATTCAACCTCAAACCCCTTGCGTTCCCTCAATTGCTTGCTCTAAAATCCCTTGCATTCGCTCATTCAACCTCAAACCCCTTGCGTTCCCTCAATTGCTTGCTCTAAAATCCCTTGCATTCGCTCATTCAACCTCAAACCCCTTGCGTTCCCTCAATTGCTTGCTCTAAAATCCCTTGCATTCGCTCATTCAACCTCAAACCCCTTGCGTTCCCTCAATTGCTTGCTCTAAAATCCCTTGCATTCGCTCATTCAACCTCAAACCCCTTGCGTTCCCTCAATTGCTTGCTCTAAAATCCCTTGCATTCGCTCATTCAACCTCAAACCCCTTGCGTTCCCTCAATTGCTTGCTCTAAAATCCCTTGCATTCGCTCATTCAACCTCAAACCCCTTGCGTTCCCTCAATTGCTTGCTCTAAAATCCCTTGCATTCGCTCATTCAACCTCAAACCCCTTGCGTTCCCTCAATTGCTTGCTCTAAAATCCCTTGCATTCGCTCATTCAACCTCAAACCCCTTGCGTTCCCTCAATTGCTTGCTCTAAAATCCCTTGCATTCGCTCATTCAACCTCAAACCCCTTGCGTTCCCTCAATTGCTTGCTCTAAAATCCCTTGCATTCGCTCATTCAACCTCAAACCCCTTGCGTTCCCTCAATTGCTTGCTCTAAAATCCCTTGCATTCGCTCATTCAACCTCAAACCCCTTGCGTTCCCTCAATTGCTTGCTCTAAAATCCCTTGCATTCGCTCATTCAACCTCAAACCCCTTGCGTTCCCTCAATTGCTTGCTCTAAAATCCCTTGCATTCGCTCATTCAACCTCAAACCCCTTGCGTTCCCTCAATTGCTTGCTCTAAAATCCCTTGCATTCGCTCATTCAACCTCAAACCCCTTGCGTTCCCTCAATTGCTTGCTCTAAAATCCCTTGCATTCGCTCATTCAACCTCAAACCCCTTGCGTTCCCTCAATTGCTTGCTCTAAAATCCCTTGCATTCGCTCATTCAACCTCAAACCCCTTGCGTTCCCTCAATTGCTTGCTCTAAAATCCCTTGCATTCGCTCATTCAACCTCAAACCCCTTGCGTTCCCTCAATTGCTTGCTCTAAAATCCCTTGCATTCGCTCATTCAACCTCAAACCCCTTGCGTTCCCTCAATTGCTTGCTCTAAAATCCCTTGCATTCGCTCATTCAACCTCAAACCCCTTGCGTTCCCTCAATTGCTTGCTCTAAAATCCCTTGCATTCGCTCATTCAACCTCAAACCCCTTGCGTTCCCTCAATTGCTTGCTCTAAAATCCCTTGCATTCGCTCATTCAACCTCAAACCCCTTGCGTTCCCTCAATTGCTTGCTCTAAAATCCCTTGCATTCGCTCATTCAACCTCAAACCCCTTGCGTTCCCTCAATTGCTTGCTCTAAAATCCCTTGCATTCGCTCATTCAACCTCAAACCCCTTGCGTTCCCTCAATTGCTTGCTCTAAAATCCCTTGCATTCGCTCATTCAACCTCAAACCCCTTGCGTTCCCTCAATTGCTTGCTCTAAAATCCCTTGCATTCGCTCATTCAACCTCAAACCCCTTGCGTTCCCTCAATTGCTTGCTCTAAAATCCCTTGCATTCGCTCATTCAACCTCAAACCCCTTGCGTTCCCTCAATTGCTTGCTCTAAAATCCCTTGCATTCGCTCATTCAACCTCAAACCCCTTGCGTTCCCTCAATTGCTTGCTCTAAAATCCCTTGCATTCGCTCATTCAACCTCAAACCCCTTGCGTTCCCTCAATTGCTTGCTCTAAAATCCCTTGCATTCGCTCATTCAACCTCAAACCCCTTGCGTTCCCTCAATTGCTTGCTCTAAAATCCCTTGCATTCGCTCATTCAACCTCAAACCCCTTGCGTTCCCTCAATTGCTTGCTCTAAAATCCCTTGCATTCGCTCATTCAACCTCAAACCCCTTGCGTTCCCTCAATTGCTTGCTCTAAAATCCCTTGCATTCGCTCATTCAACCTCAAACCCCTTGCGTTCCCTCAATTGCTTGCTCTAAAATCCCTTGCATTCGCTCATTCAACCTCAAACCCCTTGCGTTCCCTCAATTGCTTGCTCTAAAATCCCTTGCATTCGCTCATTCAACCTCAAACCCCTTGCGTTCCCTCAATTGCTTGCTCTAAAATCCCTTGCATTCGCTCATTCAACCTCAAACCCCTTGCGTTCCCTCAATTGCTTGCTCTAAAATCCCTTGCATTCGCTCATTCAACCTCAAACCCCTTGCGTTCCCTCAATTGCTTGCTCTAAAATCCCTTGCATTCGCTCATTCAACCTCAAACCCCTTGCGTTCCCTCAATTGCTTGCTCTAAAATCCCTTGCATTCGCTCATTCAACCTCAAACCCCTTGCGTTCCCTCAATTGCTTGCTCTAAAATCCCTTGCATTCGCTCATTCAACCTCAAACCCCTTGCGTTCCCTCAATTGCTTGCTCTAAAATCCCTTGCATTCGCTCATTCAACCTCAAACCCCTTGCGTTCCCTCAATTGCTTGCTCTAAAATCCCTTGCATTCGCTCATTCAACCTCAAACCCCTTGCGTTCCCTCAATTGCTTGCTCTAAAATCCCTTGCATTCGCTCATTCAACCTCAAACCCCTTGCGTTCCCTCAATTGCTTGCTCTAAAATCCCTTGCATTCGCTCATTCAACCTCAAACCCCTTGCGTTCCCTCAATTGCTTGCTCTAAAATCCCTTGCATTCGCTCATTCAACCTCAAACCCCTTGCGTTCCCTCAATTGCTTGCTCTAAAATCCCTTGCATTCGCTCATTCAACCTCAAACCCCTTGCGTTCCCTCAATTGCTTGCTCTAAAATCCCTTGCATTCGCTCATTCAACCTCAAACCCCTTGCGTTCCCTCAATTGCTTGCTCTAAAATCCCTTGCATTCGCTCGTTCGCCCTGAAACCACTCTCGTTCGCTCGTTAACGCTCAAACCGCATGCGTTCCCTCAGTCGCTTGGTCTAAACCCCCATGCTTTTTCCCCTCCCTCATCCCGTTCACTTACGCAATGGGGCTTCAGGATAAGCAAATGAGGGAATGCATTCGCTTGTTCGCCCTTAAACCCCTCGCATTCACTTGTTCACTTTCAAATCGCATGCGTTCTGTCACTTGCTCAAAAATCCCTTGCATTAGCTCGTTTGCCCTCAAACCGCTTGCATTTCCTCAATTGCTTGCTCAAAAATCCCTTGCATTCGCTCGTTCGCCCTGAAACCACTCTCGTTCGCTTGTTCACTCTCAAATCGCATGCGTTCCCTCAATTGCTTGCTCAAAA
>NW_015507240.1:76946-77190 GCF_001515645.1 Sinocyclocheilus grahami
TCCTTCACTCGTTTGCCCTAAATCTTCTCGCGTTTATTTTCTGTATAAAACCTTGCTTTTCCCCTCTTTCAAAACTCCTCACTTCACTCACAAAATGGGTTTTTAGGGAAAGCAAATGAGGGACCGCATTCACTTGTTCGCCCTGAAACCGCTCTCGTTCGCTCGTTCACTCTCAAACCACATGCGTTCCCTCAGTCCCTCTCAATGGGGCTTCAGGGTAAGCAAATGAGGGATGCATTCGCTC
>NW_015507240.1:77913-78386 GCF_001515645.1 Sinocyclocheilus grahami
CTCTAAAATCCCTTGCATTCGCTCATTCACTGTCAAAATGCATGCATTCCCCCAGTCGCTTGTTCAAAAATCCCTTGCATTTGCTCGTATGCCTTCAAACCACATGCGTTCACTCAGTCGCTTGTTCTAAAACCCCATGCTTTTTCCCCTCCCTCAAAACTCGTCCCGTTCGCTTACGCAATGGGTTTTTAGGGTAAGCAAATGAGGGATGCATTCGCTCGTTCGCCCTGAAACCACGCTCGTTCACTCGTTCTCTCTCAAATCGCATGCGTTCCCTCAATTGCTTGCTCAAAAATCCCTTGCATTCGCTCGTTCCCCCTCAAACCCCATGCGTTCCCTCAGTCCCTTGGTGTAAAACCTCATGCTTTTTTCCCCTCCCTCAAAACTCGTCCCATTCGCTTACGCAATGGGGCTTCAGGTTAAGCAATTGAGGGATGCATTCGCTCGTTCGCCCTTATACCCCTCGCATTCTC
>NW_015507240.1:80003-80442 GCF_001515645.1 Sinocyclocheilus grahami
TTTCTGTAAAACTCCTTGCTTTTCCCCTCTTTCAAAAATCCTCTCTTTAACTCACAAAATGGGGCTTCAGGGTAAGCAAATGAGGGATGCATTCGCTCGTTCGCCCTGAAACCACTCTCGTTCGCTCGTTCACTCTCAAATCGCATGCGTTCCCTCAATTGCTTGCTCAAAAATCCCTTGCATTCGCTCGTTCACCCTTAAACCACTCGCATTCGCTCGTTCACTCAAATCGCATGCGTTCTGTCACTTGCTCAAAAATCCCTTGCATTCGCTCGTTTGCCCTCAAACCGCTTGCGTTCCCTCAATTGCTTGCTCAAATATCCCTTGTATTCACTCATTCAACCTCAAACCCCTTGCATTTCCTCAATTGCTTGCTCTAAAATCCCTTGCATTTGCTCGTTTACCCTCAAACCCCATGCACTCCCTCAGTCGCTTGTTC
>NW_015507240.1:81044-83253 GCF_001515645.1 Sinocyclocheilus grahami
GCTTACGCAAAGGGGCTTCAGGGTAAGCACATGAGGGATGCATTCGCTCGTTTGCCCTGAAACCACTCTCGTTCGCTCGTTCACGCTCAAACCGCATGCGTTCCCTCAATTGCTTGCTCAAAATCCCTTGCATTCGCTCGATCACCCTCAAACCCCATGCATTCCCTCAGTCGCTTGTTCTAAAACCCCATACTTTTTCCCCTCCCTCAAAACTCATCCCGTTCGCTTGCGCAATGGGGCTTCACGGTACGCAAATGAGGGAATGCATTCGCTCGTTCGCCCTTAAACCCCTCGCATTCGCTCGTTCACTCTCAAACCCCTTGCGTTCCCTCAATTACTTGCTCTAAAATGCCTTGCTTTCACTCGTTTACCCTCAAACCCCATGCATTCCCTCAGTCGCTTGTTCTAAAACCCCATACTTTTTCCCCTCCCTCAAAACTCATCCCGTTCGCTTGCGCAATGGGGCTTCAGGGTAAGCACATGAGGGATGCATTCGCTCGTTTGCCCTGAAACCACTCTCGTTCGCTCGTTCACGCTCAAACCGCATGCGTTCCCTCAGTCCCTTGGTGTAAAACCCCATGCTTTTTCCCCTCCCTCAAAACTCATCCCGTTCGCTTGCGCAATGGGGCTTCAGGGTAAGCAAATGAGGGAATGCATTCGCTCGTTCGCCCTTAAACCCCTCGCATTCGCTCGTTCACTCTCAAATCACATGCGTTCCCTCAGTCGCTTGCTCAATTCCTTGCATTCGCTCGATTACCCTCAAACCGCTTGCGTTCCCTCAGTCGCATGGTCTAAAATCCCATGCTTTTTCCCATACCTCAAAACTCGTCCTGTTCGCTCGCTCACAAAACTCACATTCACTCACGAAATGGGATTTTAGGTTAAGCAAATGAGGGACCGCATTCGCTTGTTCGCCCTGAAACCACTCTCGTTTGCTCGTTCACTCTCAAACCACATGCGTTCCCTCAGTCGCTTGGTCTAAACCCCCATGCTTTTTCCCCTCCTACAAAACTCGTGCCATTTGCTTACGCAATGGGGCTTCACGGTAAACAAATGAAGGATGCATTCACTCGTTCGCCTTGAAACTGCTATCGTTCGTTCGTTCTCTCAAATCACATGCGTTCCCTCAATTACTTGCTCTAAAATCCCTTGCATTCGCTCATTCACTGACAAAATGCATGCGTTCCCCCAGTCGCTTGCTCAAAAATCCCTTGCATTTGCTCGTAAATTCACTCACGAAATGGGATTTTAGGTTAAGCAAATGAGGGACTGCATTCGCTTGTTCGCCATGAAACCACTCTCGTTCGCTCTCAAAACGCATGCGTTCCCTCAGTCCCTTGGTGTAAAACCCCATGCTTTTTCCCTTCCCTCAATTCTCGTCCCATTCGCTTACGCAAAGGGGCTTCAGGGTAAGGAAATGAGGGATGCATTCGCTCGTTCGCCCTGAAACCACTTGCGTTCCCTCAGTCCCTTGGTGTAAAACCCCATGCTTTTTCCCCTCCCTCAAAACTCGTCCTGTTCGCTCGCTCACAAAACTCACATTCACTCACGAAATGGGATTTTAGGTTAAGCAAATGAGGGACCGCATTCGCTTGTTCGCCATGAAACCACTCTCGTTCGCTCTCAAACCGCATGCGTTCCCTCAGTCCCTTGGTGTAAAACCCCATGCTTTTTCCCCTCCCTCAAAACTCGTCCTGTTCGCTCGCTCACAAAACTCCCATTCACTCACGAAATGGGATTTTAGGTTAAGCAAATTCAACATCAAACCCCTTGCGTTTCCTCAATTGCTTGCTCTAAAATCCCTTGCATTCGCTCGTTTACCCTCAAACCCCATGCACTCCCTCAGTCGCTTGTTCTAAAACCCCATGCTTTTTCCGCTCCCTCAATTCTCATTCGGGAATGAGGGACCTTATTCGCTCGTTTGCCCTTAAACCCCTCGCATTCGCTCGTTCACTCTCAAATCGGATGCGTTCCCTCAGTCGCTTGCTCAAAAATCCCTTGCATTCGCTCGTTTACCCTCAAACCCCATGCACTCCCTCAGTCGCTTGTTCTAAAACCCCATGCTTTTTCCGCTCCCTCAATTCTCATTCGGGAATGAGGGACCTTATTCGCTCGTTTGCCCTTAAACCCCTCGCATTCGCTCGTTCACTCTCAAATCGCATGCGTTCCCTCAATTGCTTGCTCAAAAATCCCTTGCATTCGCTCGTTC
>NW_015507240.1:86572-95909 GCF_001515645.1 Sinocyclocheilus grahami
CTCGTTTACCCTCAAACCCCATGCACTCCCTCAGTCGCTTGGTCTAAAACCCCATGCTTTTTCCCCTCCCTCAAAACTCGTCCTGTTCGCTCGCTCACAAAACTCCCATTCACTCACGAAATGGGATTTTAGGTTAAACAAATTCAACATCAAACCCCTTGCGTTTCCTCAATTGCTTGCTCTAAAATCCCTTGCATTCGCTCGTTTACCCTCAAACCCCATGCACTCCCTCAGTCGCTTGTTCTAAAACCCCATGCTTTTTCCGCTCCCTCAATTCTCATTCGGGAATGAGGGACCTTATTCGCTCGTTTGCCCTTAAACCCCTCGCATTCGCTCGTTCACTCTCAAATCGCATGCGTTCCCTCAATTGCTTGCTCAAAAATCCCTTGCATTCGCTCATTCACCCTCTTCCCCCTCAAACCCAATGCTTTCCTTCACTTGTTTGCCCTAAATCTTCTCGGGTTTATTTTCTGTAAAACTCCTTGCTTTTCCCCTCTTTCGAAACTCCTCTTGTTCCCTCACAAAATGGGATTTTAGGGTAAGCAAATGAAGGATGCATTCACTCGTTCGCCCTGAAACCACTCTCATTCGCTCATTCACTCTCAAACCGCATGCGTTCCCTCAATTGCTTGCTCAAAAATCCCTTGCATTCGCTCATTCAACCTCAAACCCCTTGCGTTCCCTCAATTACTTGCTCTAAAATGCCTTGCTTTCGCTCGTTAACCCTCAAACCCCATGCACTCCCTCAGTCGCTTGTTCTAAAACCCCATGCTTTTTCCCCTCCCTCAAAACTCGTCCTGTTCACTCGCTCACAAAACTCACATTCACTCACGAAATGGGATTTTAGGTTAAGCAAATGAGTGTCCGCATTCACTCGTTCGCCCTGAAACCACTCTCGTTCGCTTGTTCACTCTCAAACCGCATGCGTTCCCTCAGTTGCTTGGTGTAAAACCCCATGCTTTTTCCCCTCCCTCAAAACTCATCCTGTTCATTTATGCAGTGGGGCTTCAGGGTAAGCAAATGAGGGATGCATTCGCTCGTTCGCCCTGAAACCATGCTCGTTCACGCTCAAACCGCATGCGTTCCCTCAGTCGCTTGCTCAAAAATCCCTTGCATTCGCTCATTCAACCTCAAACCCCTTGCGTTCCCTCAATTACTTGCTCTAAAATGCCTTGCTTTCGCTCGTTAACCCTCAAACCCCATGCACTCCCTCAGTCGCTTGTTCTAAAACCCCATGCTTTTTCCCCTCCCTCAAAACTCGTCCTGTTCACTCGCTCACAAAACTCACATTCACTCACGAAATGGGATTTTAGGTTAAGCAAATGAGTGACCGCATTCACTCGTTCGCCCTGAAACCACTCTCGTTCGCTCGTTCACTCTCAAACCGCATGCGTTCCCTCAGTTGCTTGGTGTAAAACCCCATGCTTTTTCCCCTCCCTCAAAACTCATCCTGTTCATTTATGCAGTGGGGCTTCAGGGT
Source organism: Sinocyclocheilus grahami (assembly GCF_001515645.1). Classification (NCBI taxonomy): domain Eukaryota; kingdom Metazoa; phylum Chordata; class Actinopteri; order Cypriniformes; family Cyprinidae; genus Sinocyclocheilus; species Sinocyclocheilus grahami. The sequence goes on from NW_015507240.1 coordinate 88,053, forward strand.
AAGCAAATGAGGGATGCATTCGCTCGTTCGCCGTGAAACCATGCTCGTTCACGCTCAAACCGCATGCGTTCCCTCAGTCGCTTGCTCAAAATCCCTTGCATTCGCTCGTTTACCCTCAAACCCCATGCACTCCCTCAGTCGCTCGGTCTAAAACCCCATGCTTTTTCCCCTCCCTCAAAACTCATCCTGTTCATTTATGCAGTGGGGCTTCAGGGTAAGCAAATGAGGGATGCATTCGCTCGTTCGCCCTGAAACCATGCTCGTTCACGCTCAAACCGCATGCGTTCCCTCAGTCGCTTGCTCAAAATCCCTTGCATTCGCTCGTTTACCCTCAAACCCCATGCACTCCCTCAGTCGCTCAGTCTAAAACCCCATGCTTTTCCCCTCCCTCAATACTCGTCCCGTTCGCTTACGCAGTGGGTTTTTAGGATAAGCAAATGAGGGAATGCATTCGCTCGTTCGCCCTTAAACCCCTCGCATTCACTCGTTCACTCAAATCGCATACATTCTCTGTCGCTTGCTCAAAAATCCCTTGCATTCGCTCATTCGCTCGTTCACTCTCAAACCCCTTGCGTTCCCTCAATTGCTTGCTCTAAAATCCTTTGCATTCGCTCGTTCAACCTCTAACCCATTGATTTCCTTCACTTCTTTGCCGTGAATCTTCTTGCGTTTGCTTATTTGCCGTAAAACTGCTTGTTTCCCCTCCTTCAAAACTCTTCGCATTCACTCACGAAATGGGTTTTTAGAGTAAGCAATGAGGGACCATATTCGCTCGTTTGCCCTCAAACCGCATGCGTACCCTCAGTCGCTTGGTCTAACACCCCATGTATTTCCCCACCCTCAAAACATCTCATGTTTGTTGATTCGCCCTAAACCCCTCATGCTCACTCGCCCTCAAGTCTTCACGTAAGCTCACGCAATGGGCTTTTAAGGTAATCAATGAGGAGGGAGCGCATTTGTTCAGTCGTTTTCAAACCACTCGCATTCGCTCGTTCACTCTCATATCCCATGCACTCCTTCAGTTCAGTTAATGAGCGAATGCAAGGGATTTTAGAGCAAGCAATTGAGGAAACGCAAGGGGTTTGAGGTTGAATGAGCGAATACAAGGGATTTTTGAGCAAGCAATTGAAGGAAAGCATGCGATTTCAGATTGAACGAGCGAACGATAGCGGTTTCAGGGCGAACGAGCGAATGCATCCCTCATTTGCTTACCTTAAAACCCATTGCGTGAGCGAACATTTGGAGTTTTGTGGGTGAGTTAACGTGAGGGGTTTAAGGGCGAATCAACAAACACGAGAAGTTTTGAGTCTGGGGAAACATGGCGTTTTAGACCAAGCGACTGACAGAAGGCATGCGGTTTTCCATTGCTTTCCCTCACTCGTTTGCTTACGCAATGGGGCTTCAGGGTAAGCAAATGAGGGACCGCATTCGCTTGTTCGCCCTGAAACCACTCTCGTTCACTCTCAAACTGCATGCGTTTCCTCAGTCACTTGCTTTAAAACCCCACGTGTTTCCCCTCCCTCAAACTCATCCCTTTCGCTTGTGCAGTGGGGCTTCAGGGTAAGCAAAAAGGGACCCCATTTGCTTGTTTGTCTTCAAACCCCTCGCATTCGTCCGTTCTCCTTCCAACCCCATGCGTTCCCTCTCAAACCCCATGAACATTTTCATAAATCATATTTTTCAGATGGACATTTTCATAATCGTGTTTGAGATGGACATTGTTTTCATAAATCATGCATTTCAGATGTACATTTTCATAAATCGGGTATTTCAGATGCATATTGTTTTCATAAATGTTTTCCAGATGGACATTTTCATAAATCATGTATTTCAGATGTACATTGTTTTCATAAATCAGGTATTTCAAATGGACATTGTCTTCAGAAATCGTATTTCAGATGAATATTTTCACAAATCATGAATTTCAGATGAACATTTTCATAAATCATGTGTTTCAAAAGGACATTGTTTTCATAAATCTTGTATTTCAGATGGATATTGTTTTCATAAATCATGTATTTGAGATGGACATTGTTTTCATAAATCATGTATTTCAGATGAACATTTTAGAATAATCATGTATTTTAGATGAACGTTTTCGTAAATCATGTATTTCAGATGTACATTGTTTTCATAATGTATTTCAAATGGATATTGATTTCATATGTATTTCAGATGGACATTGAGAGAGAGTATAGGCTACTATATAACAAAACAATTTATTTATTGTCCCTCATAAACCCCCCTCTTCCTACCATAAATGGACACCTGTTTGGACACCTGTTTCTGTACACCCCCACCCATCTAAACCGGCCACCCCAATGATCCCATGGAATTTATGATTGTTTGGGAAAGTGTTTTTTGTGTGGGTTTATTGAAACTGTTTTTAACTGTGTGCTTTAAACTTTAAATTGTGAAACGTGGTATGCTTATTAAACGGGGATAAGGGAAGTTTTTATTAAAGTTTTCACACACACACACACATACTTTTCAAGAAAAACATCAAACTATATAAAAAATATATAAACAATGTAATGTCTGTGTTTCCAGAAAAGAGTAAAAACCAGGGGGGTTAAGATGAATATTTAAGTGTTGTTAATTTAAAAACTAGTTAGAGTTTGTTACAAGTTAGAAAATAAAAATAAAACTAGGCCGCTTTCCATCTATCTAAACAAAACAAAAAAAAGAGAAAAGTATCAGATAGTTCGTTAAACAATACGGCGGTTTTTCTGTTACAATTTAAAAACTATTTAGAGTTTGTTACCAGTTAGAAAATGAAATAAAAATTATGACTTCTCACCATGATCTGAAACAAAAAGTACCAGATAGTTTGTTAAAAAGTACGTGCAGTCAAAATCTTGTAACATTACAATTTAAATGTTTGAGAGTTTGTTACCTGTTAGAAAAGAAAAGAAAAAATTATGACATCTCACCGTGATCGAAAACAAAAAGCGTCAGATACGTTCGTTAAACAATACGGCAGTTACGTTTTTAAAGGTTTGAGAGTTTGTTACCGGTTAGAAAAGAAAAGAAAAAATTATGACATCTCACCGTGATCGAAAACAAAAAGCGTCAGATACGTTCGTTAAACAATACGGCAGTTACGTTTTTAAAGGTTTGAGAGTTTGTTACCGGTTAGAAAAGAAAGAAAAAATGCTGACTTATCTTACCATCTAAAACAAAAACAAAAAATATCAGACCGTTAAGCAATAAGATACTTGGCAAAGTCTATGTTGCACTCTACCATTACAATTTAAAACTAGTTAAGAGTTTTTCACAAGTTAAACAAAACAAAAAAAAAAACATCTTAAGATGTTTTCCGTCAGTTCATCCTCACACGTAGCAGTCAAAACACGGAATGAGCTCAGGAGCGCACCTCTCAGGTCACACCTACAAACCCAACCCCTAACAACGGTGGTGTGTTAATCACCCAAAACGGGATTGTAACGTGTTTAAAAGGGTTTCTGTTGAGAATAACATCCTTACCTAGACGCAAAATACAAACGGTGCTTTTGTGAATTGGAAAAACAGGATATTATTCTGTAACAATGGCTGAGGCATCATCCCCTAAAACTCCTGAGAATAGTGTTGAGTTTGCTATGCGCGATCTTATGCTGGCACCGAGGAAGTTGAAACATGGTCCGTGTCTGGCCAAATTCCTCCACGAAACTTTGGATAATGTTAAGTATGAGTTTCATTTATCCGGTAACCGTATTTACAGTTACAACTTTGACAAGAGCAACCGGGAGGTCAGACTGAGTACCGTGGACAATGATGAGAGGTTCACTTACGACACGTGCGACAACCCTGAGCTGTTTTTCACCATAAAAGATTGGTGTTTATTTTACAACTATGTCTGGCGTGATCTAAAAGACTGGTGCGATGACCCTCTGCTACAACTTCTGAAGCCGTCTCGGACACAGTCGACGGCTGCATCGGTGTGACCTGTCATAAGCTCATTAAAGCTGTTGTTGCCATAATTCTGAAGCATCTGGTTGACAGACAGCTGAAGAAAGATTGTTATGGTTGTCAGGTCGATCATCCTTCGCAAACACAACATTCATGTCTCTATGAGGCACCTGCGTACTATTTTCTGGGGTGTTTTGAACAACTGTCGCATAAACTGTCTAAACCTGATCTAAACCTCATTCTGGCCCGAACCTTGAAGCTGTTCGGTTTAACACCGCATCTGCAAAGAATTCAGGGTGTTGTCGACGCCGTTCTGTGTGAGCTCAGAGATGAGATGTACATAGTGGAAGGCTTGGCTGAACTCAGGACGAAACTTGTGGATGAAACCTGCGAGCAGGCCGTTTACGACGCGGTTGACAGCTGGAAGAAGAGTTCACCTACGGACTCTGACTAACCAATGCCATGGGAAACCTCTGCAACATGACCTGGCTGACAAAACTCTTATTTAAACAACGAATTAAGAGCGAGATAATATGTTTATTGTATAAGATTACCGATGCTGAGCGTGAATGTTATGTGGATAATAAACGTTTAACGAAATTAAAAAATCAAATGTGTATTGTGAGGGGTATGTCGAACGATTGGTGTGTTATGACAACCCAATGTATCGCAAACGGTTATAACCCCCGTATGACTGTTAAAAACATTCTCGAACACATGCCTGAATGTGAAGAAAGTCTTAAAATAGGTAACATTTTATGTCTCTGTACTTATGTAACCGATGTGTGTGTAATGTTGTTGTCAAGAAACGATCCGTTGGATGTATGTAAAATTATTGACATATTAGTTGAATACATGATAGTGAAAAATTTTGTAATGTGCCTGAAATTCCTTCGTTATCTAGATGATATATAATGTTATTGTACAACCAATCATATTTAACGTTTGTGTGGCCTCTATTGCAAATAAAAACCTTTTGACGCTAATCACTCTGTCATTATTTTCTGAAAAACAGTGGGGGTGAGATGTCTGAATTAATGAAAAAAGTGTACTACAACCCTACGAACCCCGGGTCTTTGGGGGGTAAAGAGCGCTTAAAACGGGGTGTGTTACAGGAATACGGTGTAACTCTGAAGGATAAAGAAGTGTCAGATTGGTTATCCGCTCAGGATGCTTGCACATTACACAGAACCGCACCTATTAAATACAAGCGGAATTGAGTAATGGTGTATGGGAAAGATGTACAGTTTCAAGCAGATCTGGTTGACATGACTGCTTATTCGAAAGAAAACAACGATATAAAATTTTTACTGACTTGCATAGACGTTTTCAGTAAGTACGTTTGGGCACGTCCGCTGAAGAATAAGACAGGGCCGGAGATTACGAAAGCGTTCGCATCTATACTCAAAGAAAACCGCGGACCGCAAAAATTACAGACCGATAAAGGCACTGAATTTTTTAACAAACATTTCCAACAACTGATGAAAAAGCATAACATACATCATTTCGCTACAGCAAGTGATGTAAAAGCATCCGTAGTTGAACGTTTTAACCGGACTCTTCGATCAAGAATGGCTAGATTTTTAACAGCCATCAATTCAAAGCGTTACTACGATATCTTACAAGATCTTATAGACGGATATAACGCAAGTTATCACAAAAGCATTAAAATGCGGCCTTTAGACGTTCATAAAGAAAATGAAGCGGTCGTGTTTAATCATTTGTACGGAAAGCTGCATAAAGGCCCAACTGTCTTTAGGTATAAAATAGGTAATGTTGTTAGGGTAACTAAAGTTAGAAACGTATTTTCTAAGGGGTACGAACAGAATTACACCGAAGAGTTTTTCACTAAAGCCGCGTGTATACCTCGGACACCACCTGTGTACAGATTACAAGATTACGATGGAGAGGTTATCGAAGGGTGCTAAAAAAGAATTACAAAAAATTATTGTGAATCAAGATAAGTTGTTTAAAATAGAAAAGATTTTAGATTGAAAAAAGTGCTTTGTCTTGTCAAATGGTGGGGATGGCCACCTAAATTTTCCTCATGGCTGCCAGAACGGGAGATCGCGGACATACAGAATCCCTTAAAGTAACTATGTGGTTGTCATAAGCAGCATTTGTGAAAATCTGTATCATGGGCGAGGGAGGATTTTACGTTACGCTACCATGCAACGCATCAATGGATGTATATCCTGATAATAGTATTTCTAATTACAAAACAAGACTAGCGAAAAGCATGAACCTCAAAGGTCAATGGGAAGTCGGATTAATCGAATTTTACTACCCTATTTCCTGGTACACTTTTAATGAGGAGGATGCACCATTTATTATTAACACCGCCCCCAATATACTGGGTTATGATGAGAAAAATTACGAAGAGGGTGAGGGTGTGATTATCTACATTAAAGAAAAAAACCTTCAAAACATATCTAAAGTATGTAATACGTTAAAACCGGGATATTACGAGGATGTACTGTTTCTGGTTAGAGAAATAAATGCTAATCTACCACCGCGAGTGACTCTTGGGTATGACCACATCAAAAATAGGATATTTCTAAAAGCACCGGCGAACACATCTTTGGTATTTTACGGGAAGTTGGCTATTATTTTAGGATTAAAACATTAAAACCGTCTAGGATCTGTAAATCAACCTCACAACGCTCATTTTGATGGTGCACCTGTTGTGACGTATGCACCGCATCACCGCATCATAAGAGGGGCATTTTATAGTATGTATATATACACTGATATGATCGAGTATCAAGCAGTCGGTGGATCATATGTACCACTACTGAGAACTGTACATATAGACGGGGCATCTAATGACATCATCAGTGTTAGATTCGATAAACCACATTACGTAGCTGTGAGTAAATCTAATATTACAGACATTTGCATCGAGGTTAAAGACGACAAGAACAAGCACGTACGTTTCACTTACGGTAAAGTTGTGGCTAAACTTCACTTCAGACAGGTGAAATAGGTTTTTGTTTTAACAAAACTATTGCACAACTATGGACCCGGAACGAGTCGCATACTACCGGAACCAAGCCGGTAACGGGTTACCGGGATATGCAGGCGGACCGGTTATGTATGGTTCGGGGATAGGAGGGATTTTTAGAGCACTTTTCAGGACAGCTCTACCGCTGTTGAAAAGAGGTTTTCACGAGTTCACACTTTCTTATAATTAATAAAGGTTATGCGTATTTGGCGTGCTGTCCAGGGAGAGGGCTCCGAGCTCGGCAAGACTCCCGAGCCCGGGGCACCCCCCCCTGTCCGGGGAGAGGGGTCCGAGCTCGGTGTTCAGCCCGGCCCAAAAAAGCGCTCCCCCCCCCGAGTGCTTCTCCCCGTGCTGGGGTAGAAACTATGCTGAAGGTGCGAGGTCGGGGTGGCGGAGGGATGAAAGTCGAGAGATAACGAAGGTAGGGCGTACTTGGTTATTTATGGGAGTTTTCTCTTGCGCTGATTGGATAAATAGTGTAATCACTAATGATGAACTGGCCGTGTTAATTATCCGTGCGTGCTCCTCCCGAAATTTGTTTGTAAATATCACTTCACGAGTTCACACTTTCTTATAATTAATAAAGGTTATGCGTATTTGGCGTGCTGTCCAGGGAGAGGGCTCCGAGCTCGGCAAGACTCCCGAGCCCGGGGCACCCCCCCCTGTCCGGGGAGAGGGGTCCGAGCTCGGTGTTCAGCCCGGCCTAAAAAACGCTCCCCCCGAATGCTTCTCCCCGTGCTGGGGTAGAAACTATGCTGAAGGTGCGAGGTCGGGGTGGCGGAGGGATGCTGAAAGTCGAGAGATAACGAAGGTAGGGCGTACTTGGTTATTTATGGGAGTTTTCTCTTGCGCCGATTGGATACATGGTGTAATCACTAATGATGAACTGGCCGTGTTAATTATCCGTGCATGCTCCTCCCGAAATTTGTTTGTAAACATCACTT
>NW_015507240.1:114579-115280 GCF_001515645.1 Sinocyclocheilus grahami
CCACATCTAAAAACTGCTGCAAGAAATATAGCTAGCGACGTTGTAACCACAGCCCTATCGAGATCGTATAACGAAAATAATAATAACAATAATAATAACGGCCAAAACGGCAACGGGTTAATGGTTATGTCACGAGGGGCATTTAAACCACCCGGGGTGCGAATGCGTAGGGGGAGTGGCCACGTGAAGAAGACTAAACGTACTAGTAAGAGGCGTACTGTTGCAAAACGCATACGACGTGTCCGCGCGAAACGTGTAAAGAAGACCGGCCGTGTCAAAAGACCACTGAAGACTATTTTCTAAACATGGCTCTATTCCACAACATGTCGGAGGAATGTATTAAATCTGAGCTAGATTTATTTACAGTTCCTATGACCCAGACATCAATTGAAAAAAATACATACGTTGAAATACCACCGCTATCTGCAATAACGGATCCATCGCCTCTAGAATTCTTTATACCAGGGATGGGGGAGCACTATACGGATTTGAATAATACTCTGTTATACACACGAATCAAGATAACCATGCCCGACGGCTCTAATATAGCAGATGGTGCACCTGTTGGTTTAATAAATTACCCCGGTGCATGTATATTCTCACAGGTGGATGTTTTCTCTGGGCGATTGTCTGATAACACAGAGTTCCAGTACGTATCCCTACAGATGTTTTGATCTGATTAATTTTGGAAAAGATACCCT
>NW_015507240.1:115345-116178 GCF_001515645.1 Sinocyclocheilus grahami
GGCTCTAATATAGCAGATGGTGCACCTGTTGGTTTAATAAATTACCCCGGTGGCCGTATATTCTCACAGGTGGATGTTTTCTCTGGGCGATTGTCTGATAACACAGAGTTCCAGTACGTATCCCTACAGATGTTTTGATCTGATTAATTTTGGAAAAGATACCCTTGAAAGTGTCTTTTCAGCCGGTTTGTTCTACAAAGATACGCCGGGTCACATGGATGCTACTGACCCCGCAGGAGAAAATACGGGGTTAATGAAGAGAGCTGCGTTTACCAACGCTAGTAACGTCGTAGAATTACTATCCCCCATTCATAGCGATATTTTCTTTCAAGAAAAATTCATGTTGAACGGTATAGATATAAAAATACGGCTGACCCGTGCTAAAGACGAGTTCTGTCTAATGCGAGATGACGCTATTGGTTATAAACTCAATATCATATCAGCATCTCTTTTTGTGAAAAAAGTTTCCGTTTCACCCGGTATTCGGTTGGGACACGCTCAGGCACTTCTATCAACCACTGCTAAATACCCCATAGACCATATGTGTCTGAAGAATTTCTCTATACCGCCGGGGTCTCGCGTGTCAAATCAAGAAAATCTTTTTCTCTGAACATTACCGAAATCATTTTAGCAATGACAGAAAATACCTCCTTTTCAGGGGCATATGATAAAAATCCATTTGCTTTTAAACATTTTAACCTGGAATTTTTGGCTTTATACCGAGATGGTAACCAAATTCCATCCAAACCGTTTCAGCCGGAATATGAGAATGGTTCTGCTGTGAGGGACTTTTATCAACTCGTATTATCTACCGGAAGACACCTTAAAAATCA